>NC_041348.1:212500-512500 GCF_004354835.1 Perca flavescens
AACTCCAAGTGGACAGATAGTCTAGCTAGCTGTTAGACAGACAGACAGACAGACAGACAGATAGTCTAGCTAGCTGTCTGGATTGCAGAGATCTGAGGAGTAGTTAAACATACTGCCGTGCAAAGCCAAAAGACCGTAACTCCATTTTGGTCGAAAATTAGTTATTGTCATTTTTGGAATATTAAAGATCTGCTTTATCATGTGGACAAATATCTTGAGTCAATTTTATGGTTTTGGGGAGAAAATTGTGTGTTGTCTGCCGTAACTTCAAAAGCCGTAGAGAAGCCAAGGCAGAATACCGTAACATCAGTTACGGTTCTTTTTCTTAGTTTCATGGCGCTTCAGAATGCTCAAATTGAGTTACGGGGCTAAATGCACTGCCCGCGAGACACACACACACACACACACACACACACACACACACACACACACACACACACACACACACACACACACACACACACACACACACACACACACACAAACACACACATAGGCGCGGGAAGTAGGGGTGCTGGGGTAGCTGCAGCACCCCCTGTTGGTGGCAGCACCCCTTGTTGGCAAACTGCGATCAAGCCCGTATTACCCAATGGGCATTAATCATTATGGTGATAATTATCCAATCAGAATAAAATACAAGTTGTTTAATGTAATGATTGGGAGAAGGCCGCATGCACTGTGTAGATTGGCTAAAGATAAAGGTGGGTGGGCATAGAGCAGGTTGTTTACATCGCACTGATCCAAGATCAGCTTTCTAAGAACGAGTTGAGATTGAAAGAGTGGAATTAATTTGTAACTGATCCCCGGTCAGATTGGGTTGCATCAGCGAGTGAAAGTGTGGAAAACGGAGAGAAAGCGGCTGCTATAAAAAAAATGTCCCGCGAATAAATAGCATTTTAAAAAGAGCTGGGAATGACAAAGAGGAGGATGTCGAGGAGCTAACCAACGTTAGCTTGGAAGAATCGCTGCCTTCTACAGCTACACTCAGCCACAGCTAACGGTGGCTAACGTTAACTTTAGCGAAGTTGTTGTGGAAAAAGACAGAGATGAGGCCGGTCATCAGCATTACAGAACAAGGTAATGGCCCCTCAGGTACCATCATCTCTGAAGAGCCTTCACTACGGGGACCGATTACAGAGACCGTCCGGGAGGAAGTTATACCCAGAGGGATATTAGCCTTTCAGAATCGGCGGCTAAATGTCCAGCATCTCGGAGGGGGGACGAGGCTGGCGGCAGAAAGACCCGCTCTCTCACTAACGAGGCACTGACCCGACACCTTCACAACGGTGAAACGGTACCACGGGAGTGGATCTCATATTTCACACACATTCACTGTCCACCGGAGACATTTGTTGCGTTGCCTGTAAAGTGCTCCCAACACACAGCAGCGCATGTGTAGTAGGGTTAGCGAGCTGCTGAGGGAGCTGGACTTTGAGGATTTGATCTGCGACTTTGCAAAGAAAAAGACAAGAAATTAGAACTTCTAAAGGTAAGAGCTATTATGCTATCTGTAAATTGACTAGGTTAATATAATCTGTTGTGACCGTGTGACCAGATAATGCACATATTTTGTTTAGTTTATTGAAATGCCATGCATATCAGACGTATTGCATCATAATTTTGTGATGCTGCTATAGGCCTGTATGAGACTTAGTGGTCAAGTGCAGTAGCCTATATGTTGGCTTTTGCAGTTTGTGAAGTTGCAGCTGACTAAGTGACTGTTATTTTACAACCTGCGCTCAGCTGTGTTGTGTGATGGCATTGTTGTATCTTCAGTCAATCACGTTTCAGAATTACTATTGTGCTTTCTGCTTGGGTGATTTTTAGTGAATACTATATCGCCATAGTCTTGAGCCATACAACGCTTTGGTATAATTTAATTAATTGTAACATTGTCTTGTGATGTGTGAGTCAGATGGCAGCACTTGGTTTATTGAACTGGAAAGGCATACTTGATGCTCAGCTGGACTAGTCATTCATCTTTTTTTTTGTTATTTTTTATTCGATAGTGACAGTGGATAGACAGGAAAGGGGGAGAGAAAGAGGGAATGACACGCAGGGGCAGAGGCAGAGGTAGAGTCGTTCTGCGCACCCCCCCGACAGCATCCCGCACCCCCTGCTGAAAATGACTTCCCGCGCCTCTGCACACACACACACACACACACACACACACACACACACACACGCTCAAATTGAGTTACGGCGCTAAATGCGCTGCCCGCGACACACACACACACACACACACACACACACACACACACACACACACACACACACACACACACACACACACACACACACACACACACACACACACACACACACACACGCACGCAGCAGAGGACGACGCTGACGTGCAGCACATGTACCTGACTGGGAAAAATACCGCTACGCTCGTTACTGTAAGTAGGCTACAATAAAACCTAAAAGTAAATGCGTATCAATACCCACTCACCTGTCTACAGGCATACAGATTTAGGAAGTGATATATTTCAATCTGTGGCTGGGCGCAGTCCACTCTCGTCCACCGCGCTGTTCACACAAACACAGCTACATCTACTCTACTCTAAATAGCGAATTTTGACAAACAAGCTAAAACAAAAGCTGTCTGTTTGTAGTCTAACTGTTGATCTTAGTTTGCCACAAATCTTGAAATGTGGACAAATTCTTGTGAAGTTAACTGCTGGCTAAACTAACCATGCTCTCTGCAGAGCATCTATGAATGTATTATAAGATCAAAGCAAACCAACGTGGCTACTTAATATGCACGTGAATGACGGCATCTTTATGTTCACCTCTTCATTCTTGCAGTGAGTCTAAATTAGTGCCTCATATCCAAACAGAAGAACATGTTTTATATGCATTAAAACATCAAAACACCTCATGCTTAATTCTGACATCAGAGTGTGTGAATCAATCATGCGACTGCCTTTGTGGTAGTATGAGTATGAAATACAGAAAAAAAACGTATTGATATATCATTTTCATATGATGTTGATAAATGTGAAGCCATTTTTACCATAGTGAGTCCAATAGGATTAATATTGCTTACATTTGAAGTAAAAATTATCATTTGTCATCATACCATTGTGCTATAAAATAGAAGTTAAGGTGTTTTGCCTTGGTATGACCCTAACCCAACTTCCAAAAAAGGGTCAAAGGTCAAATTTGAGTTCAAATTTTTTTTGTAGATAGATTAATACAGGTATACACTACAAAATGTGAAAATTACAATATTATACCTATAACCCAATTGTCAGGACATTAAGATAACTTTAAAGTAATTTTTTCTCAGTTTCACACTCTGGCGAGTTAAGATCTTTTGCCTTCGTAGGGCAGAATAGTCCTCACAAATCCACCGGAGGTTAGAACGCCAACACAAAGACAGAGGAAGGGGACGGATATCCGGCCTAAAGAGTGAAATCTGGCGGATTTTCTGGCGGCAACGGAGCAATCCCTGAAATGGAACATCAAGGATATAGACTACATGTAAAGTGACCACAGTAAATGAAACCAGAACTTTAAAAAACTGAACAGGTAACTTTACCTCTGATGACATCATCAGGGTTATTCCTCCAGAGCCTTTATGCAACTGTTCTCTGAGCAGGCTGAGTAGCACCCCTCATGCTGACTAAATGAACTTTAATACCTTAATATGTAAATAAAATAAGTGGTGTGGCCAGCAACAGAATTTAGGACAGCAACAGAAACAGCACTGTGAAATGATGGCGTTCTCACCCTGGTCTCCAGGAGCTACTGAATTCATGTGGGGCTCCAGCTCACCATAATTGTCATTGTAGATTAATGTGTGGATTATTATCTGGAGGAATGGATTAGTTCTTTTGGTCTCTAAAGTGTCAGCAAACGGTGAAAAACGTGGATCCGTGTTTCCCAAAGCCCAACATGACGTCCTCAAATGTCTTGATTTGTCCACAACTCAAAGATCTTCAGTTTCCTGTCCCAGAAGAGAGAAGAACCTAGAACATATTCACATTTAACACGCTGACATCACACAACCAATTAACCAATTAATTAAATAGCTGACAACGAATGGATGGATCTTTGCAGCTCTAGCTGTGAGATTAAGTTATGATGATTCATCCATCTTTCCTGATTAGTCATTCCACTTTGCTATTAAAAGCCTGCGGTCTACCGTTTCCTGCTGCGTGTGAAGCCCGTGAATGCACCACGCAGTTAGAGTCTGAGCAGCCTCCGTCTGTCCGTCTGCTCGTGTCCCCGGGGAGCTGATAGCACGAGGTCAGAGGTCACCAGGTGTGTAATGGGCACGTAATGAGCCTTAATGGGCCACAGGGCGGGGAGTGGGGGGGGGGCACTGTGTGAGAGGCGATTATTAGATTTGTCAGATGGTGAGATGATGCCTGCTGTAGTGAGTAAAGATGCTGAGATCTGCTAATTCCCATGATGCTTTGTGAGTGAAAATCAATGTTAAACGTTAAAATGTCACATTAGTTTAACCACTACAATATATGAAATCTATGATATTAATGTATTAATGCTGTGTTTAAGGAATCAGCTTTCCACTTTAAAGCCAGCCTCATGTGCTGGTGTAATAGGATAGATTGTGTGTGTGTGTGTGTGTGTGGGGGGGTGAGGGGCTCTGCTTCCTAGTGAGGCACTGGAGGTGCAAATAAAAGAAAAGGAGCTGAATCACTTTGGAGGTCAAACTAACATGAATGTGATTAATAATCCTTCCAATCACAGGATCAGTCTGTAAACGGTGACGGCTCTTTACAACAGACAGTTTGGGTAATTTATTAACTCTTAACCTTGGTTCTCTCCTTCTTGTACCATTAGACTTCTTGTTAGTATAGGTCAGTTATATTATTTCCAATATGATTGTTATTAGTCATTCCTATCGGTATGTTATTACAGATAGGAATGATTGCCAAATTTACAAAAATAATTGTACTTTAACAAAGTGTGCCCATGTGATTTTGTACCCCTGACGACCACAGGTGGTCTCACGGTGGTGTTGTGGTAATTGCTAGTCAACTGTTGGGGACTCATTGTAAGGTCCCAGTCAAAGGGTGGAGGCTCTCTCTGCGGAGCACAGGGGGCCTTTCCTGCTCCGTGCTCCGGGACAATGAAGCCAGGCCCGGGAGGTGATTAGGGCTACCAGACTGGCACGGCTCCTCAACCTCTGAGGCTTTGGGAGGCTTGTCTTCTTTGTTGCACTGCAACACAGGCCTACTTAACCAAGTGCTTCTTGTACTATATATATACTATAAACAATGTGTGAGATTGTTGGTAGTGATGCTCAGGCCTAGTCCACATGTACACTTATATTTTTATAATGTAGCTTTTTCTATGCATGTTGGCCCTAGTTTGATGATCTTGACTATGTCCATGTCAAATTTCATTTGATTTCGATGGTCAGTCTGAGAGAAATGTAAAGGGGAAGTCAGCTTTAATGACAGGTCAACGACGATTATTTGATGATATTGTAACAGCTGGCCAATATTTTAATATTTTCACCCAGCTGGACATTGTTTGCACTAGTGGAAAACCCTGAACTGGTATTGTACAGGAACTTTGATAAGATGTTCTCATTGTACCAGGAACACCGATGTCGGCAGACGCCACACATCGTCATCCTGACCATGAGACTGCTCGGAGTTTCCCTGGGAACTTTTGCTTCACAAGGCCACTTATACAGCATTTACACGTCCTTTGATAGTAGAATGTGAAGAGTGAAAAGAACTGGGAAACAACTTTTTGACAAAATCTGTAAGTCTTATACCCGTTTATATAGCTACCACATCCTTCACAAACTTGCAGCTTGTCGCCTCTTTGCATTGACTTTGTATGTGTATGTGCTGCCGAATTTGCGTGAAAAGGGTGTGATCACGCCATTAGTCTTGTTTAGGTTGACCTCTGTACTATTTATGTCGATTTGCTATCACATCTGGTGCAGCTGTGGCATGGATGCCAGAGGGTGTATTTCCAGCAGTGACCTGAGGATTAGCCAACAGTGTGTCAGCATCCCATTTCTCTGTACAAAATGCACAAATGCTTGGCAGTGATTAAACAGATAACATAGCCGTAAATATTTGCTCCGTATTCTCTGGGGTATTTATGGCCCATTTTGTCCACCACACATGCTTCTGTCAGCACAGATCTCTCTGCCTCGCCGCTACACCGAGCTAGCACTGAACTGCTCTTGGGATTAGTGAGGGGGTCAAAGTATTGTTTTAATCTGGTTCTGGCTCTCTGTCCCTAACTGGTGCAGGAAAGACAGATGGCTGAGTTCTGAGTGGAATCGGAGGGTGGGGGGGCCTTCCATTCTGACCACTTTCTTCACACTCATCATATAGTCATGTCCCTGATCCCTCACATGTAAAGTATACAGAGGAAAATAGCTGCGCTGTGGTCTATCTCTGTGTTCCTTCTGCACTCCCATTCACTACTTTGGTTTTTAGTGTTGTGATGAGAGAACACTCTCCAACCAGAATGCATCTCCACTCCTGGGGGGAGCGGGGCATCAAAAGACTGACTTTTAGTAGTTTGTATTTGTGCAGGACCTCCGTCATGCTGGAAGTGAACCTAGGACTAGATCCACTATCTAGTAGGGGTGGGAATCACCAGAGGCCTCACGATACGATATCATCACGATACTTATGTCACGATACAATATTATTGCGATTTTAAAGATATTGCAATATTCTGCAATATATTGCAATTTATTACCTTTTTTCCAACTTCAAATTTTTCCCAATTTCAAATTATGTCCCCAAAAGTCATAAAAGATCGATACTTGGCGTCTGTGTATCGATACAGTATTGCCACGGAAAATATTGCGATACTATGCTGAATCGATTTTTTTCCCCCACCCCTACTATCTAGACTATCTATACTAGAATATTATGTTCTATATCTCAGGTATGTAATTATAAGATTTGTTTATTTGTAGTTATAGGCAAATAAATTAGTATGGATATATATATATATATATATATATATATATATATATATGCAAGTATATTATTAATTATTAATAATCAAAACTCATTGATATTTGAGTGTAAGTAAACAAACAAAAGTAAATGTAGTCTCTATGTAAATTCAAATATTAAGACTGAGCTGTGTGTACCAGCCCTTTCCAGTTCTACAGCCTTCATATTGCAGCCATGTTGTTAATAAGTTCTGTGACTGGCTGCAGTCCAATCTTCTCTTCCATTGTCCACTTCCTCTTTCAGCTCCACCCACTGTGTGTTCTCTATATGCAAGGGACATTAGTTATTTCTGTAATGTCTGCTGAAGCCCTTTAGTGGGATATGCACATATTCATAGAACATTCTGTAACTTGTATTTCCTTTGGTAAAAGAAATAAAAAGCTTTGTAGGAAAACGTATTTCTCAAACGGGGGAGTGTGTTTTTTTCTTCCTATGAGCTGTGCCGTAGAGTTGTGTCTGGATCAGTGAAAACACAGTATATCTGTGTGTTAAAAGCACCATGGGGAGCAAAACTGATTTAGTTTAGAATGTTTCATCCCCAGATGTATAGGCTGGGAGAGCATGCAATGACCTCTCGAGGGAAATTTGATACATTGGTTTCAAAGCTGGTGTTGCATCATTTTTCACCATTGGTAAAGAATGGATGTAAATGGGTTAGGACTGTTTTTATAAAGCTCTTTTCTAGTCTCAACAACTACTCAAAGCGCTTTAACATTGTACAGGAACCATTCACCATTCACACACATTCATACACTGTGGCCGAGGCTGCCATACAAGGTGCCACCTGCTCATCAGATAATCAGTCACACACATTTACACTCTCGGGGGTTCAGTGTCTTGCCCAAGGACACTTCGACATGGGACTGCAGGGCCAAGGATCGAGCCACCAACCTTCCGATTGGCAGGCAACCGCTCTACCACTGAGCCACAGCCGCCCTAAAGAACGTGTGATGTAATGTGAGAAGCTGGCTTTTTTCTGGGGGGTAGTTAGAAGTCTAAAAGCCTAATTTGGTAATACTCCTGCATAATATAATTGAGCAGCTTCTCCATCACATTAAAAAGATAAGGCTTTGTCCCCAAAAGTCACCATGTAAGATTTTTTTGTATTGCTGGGTCCTGTTAAATTCCCCCCGCTCTCTTCAGCTAATCATTTGTAGACTGTAATCCAAAACCTATTATCAGGAGCAGTTTGGGGAGTAACTAATGGAAAGCAGAAAAAACATTCCTTTTCTGACATGTAGGTTAAAGGCCGTTGTGTGTTTGGGGTCAGTGAGCGGCTCACATCACTTCCTTGTTGGCCAGATCTGAAATCCTCACACCCACAAACCTTCTGTGGTTGGGGCTTTGAATGGGCTGCTGTTGGAGATGTTGACAGGCGGGCACTAGCAGCTACATTCCTGGCATGCTTTGGATATCAACTGCTGATGCACAGCTGCCTACTTGCTATCAGTCATGGAGGCTGCTGACAGCTGGGTTCAGTGCAGCATGGTGAGCAGAAAGAAGAAGACCCACCATTGACTCAGCATTACTCAGCAGCTAAACACTGGTTTGAAAGGTGTAATTCAGGGCTGTCGTAATGTTGTGGAAAGTTGATTAAGCTGGCACACTTTCTGTAGAAAACATCTGAAACTTCATCACACCGTGTTAGTCCTCATATTACAAAATGTGTAACAATGTTAACAGACATTATTGTTACAGTAAATATCGTTCCAGGGGTTAGCGGCATGTCATTGCTTTCTTAAATTATTACAGCTACAGAGAACAGGTATGTCACTGAGGTTATCAAGTGGGCACCCCCCATCCCAGTTGTTTCTCTGAATGAAGCCCATCACACCCCCAGCAGGCTGACGTGACAGCTGTCAGAGAAGCAGCTTTGACCCAAACGTTTCCTGGTTCACTGAGCCCCAACAGACCATAGTCGAAACACAAGAAGAGGCTTACATGTACTTACATTACATTAGCCCCATGTTACCGGGTCTCCACGCAAATTAGTGTTTCCTAGGATGGCGAAGTGTGCTTGTGCTAACCTCAGCATATGTCGCTAAAGGGCGCGCAGTGGTACCAATACACGAGCCGCCACGGCACGTTTGGATTACCCAGTGGTTGGTGTTATGTGACGCATACTGACATACACAGAACTGTCATAGTATCAGCTCTGAGGGGGGGGACCTCTCATCCTGTCCTCCTCGTGTCGGTGTTTGCTCCAGGCTTTATAGCTGCCACAATCTTTCCTGTGCAATTCCTCCTGCATGCACATATCTGTTTGGTGAAAGGTGTAATTATAAAGTATAGCATTTATTCAAATTTAATTTGAGTCTATATAGCTTCATTCCGTTTTTGGTCTATTCATATTTTTTATCGTTTTTCATTTGTCTTACTCAGTCACTTTTTTCCCTTTGCTTTTGTAAACTCTTGAGCTGCTGTAATGGGTAATTGTCCCCGGTGTGGAAAGAATAAAGTTAGTCTTATCTTTAACCACGGTTCCAGTTTCAAAACCAAAGTACTACTGTATATACAAGTACAAGTTTCCTTCTAAATGTAGCACACATTTAACCAAATTTCCAGAAAACCGACCAAGGAAAATGTCAATTAATGTGCCTTTCTATCCATGACACCTTTCTAAAAGGAAAGAATTTAAATAATTTAATTAATAATTATGTTGTGGCACTCAGCGTACTTTTTCAGAAGTGTGAAAGGGCCCATTTGACCTCCACTCCTGTCTCACACAGTATAAACCCATTATAACATACATACAGCTCTACTGCTACCACATTTCCCTCTTCCTTGTAATTATGGTCACTGTAATACAAAACATATATCAGAAAAAATGCCTTTCATCTCCACTATGGATTGCCCTCTTTTTCCAAAGAGGAAACAACCCAGATATGCAGCAGTGCGTCTGCTTGGGAAGGCGGTTGTTTTTCCGGAGCGATCAGGCTAACCCTTTTCTCCAGGGTCTCTTCCCTGAGCCTGGTGAAAAGCAAGGGCTACCATTTCTTGTTTTTTTAACAGAGTCCTGAGTTTCAAAAGTTTGCACAAAAGCCCCGTTGCCTAGCTGCGTGTGAGGAGCCTCGCTGCCTCTGCCAGGCCGGCTTTGTGTGCGCCGGTCTCTGAACAGGATCTTGTGGCTAATCAACTGGAATGCAGTCGGGGAGAGGATTCCCCCTCGCTTAATCGTATTCAGTCTTCAGCTGGCAGGAGAGAGCATTTCAAACGTTACCATAGTGCATTAGCACCCTTTTCAGTTCAAGTGAATTGACCTCCTATAGTGAGGTTTGCCATGCTTTCTTTGGCATTCCACTTTGTGTGGTCTAATTTCAAATTTTGGGAAAGTGTTTCATGGATATTTGCCGGACTAAAGATTCCTGTTTGATGTAGCACACTGCTCATCGTCCCTGACGCTCAATAGGCCAAATATTATATTTCATAAAAATGGTATCACGTAGGGGTGGTACGGTTCACCAAACCCATGGTTCGGTTCGTATCACGGTTTTCGGTTCTGTGCGGTTCTTGTTATTTTTTCTTTTAATATTTAACTTATAAAATATAAATAAATATACTTCAGCATATGATATATAGCTTAATTATCCACAATGTAGGATACAGTATTAAATAATGATATAGTTATATCATGTAATCATGCACAAACTGAATTTGACTTGACTTTAAGCCCATTATTAAGACCATCTCTGAGGAAAGCTAGCTGAGATTTTGATACAACAAGAGGGAAAACATTTATGATTTCAACATGCTTTTCATTTATTTGGCAAAAAAAAAGGAGAATGTGTATTGCCATCTACAGGAACTTATGTGCCTTTTTAGCACATGAAGATTGAAATATTACAGAATATCAATTGAAATAACTGCCAACTTCAGTGTAGCTCTTACAAAAATGTATCCTTTAAAAGAAAAAGAGAGGAACTCTTAAAGCTCCGTCTTTTGAATAAGTCAGAAAACGTTAAACATAAAAACAGTTTACATTGTTAGTTCATTTCCTATCCTGGCCTGGCCTGGGACACACATTCATATGGTTTGATAAAGTACTTATTGGACTTAACTTATCATTGCACTTACAATAACGAGCGTAGCTGTCAGGTCCTCCTGTACATCTCCTCTCCGTTTTTTCCTGCATCCACCGTGTGTGTGTGTGTGTGTGTGTGTGTGTGTGTGTGTGTGTGTGTGTGTGTGTGTGTGTGCGCGTGTGTGTGTGTGTGTGTGTGTGTGTGCGCGTGTGTGTTTGTTTGTGTGTGTGCACGCGTCAGTCGCAGGGAGAACTGAGCAGCCCCGCCCGCTGCAGAGAGCCGACAGAGAAACTGCAGGCGCTTCAGCGACTTTAGAGTGAAAAATGGTTCCAGCGTACATTGATGTTAAAATGTCTACAGGTTGGCAGGATGGCCTGAAATGTTTTGCACGGTCTATCGCTGTACGTTTTGTTGGTAACTTGTCCACACCTCTTCTTTCGCGCGAAAGGGAAACACAGCTGCTGAGGTCACATCGGGGCACCTGACGGGCACGAGGCTACATTGCGCATGCGTCGAACCGTGCGGCACACACAACCTCCGAACCGAGACAAGCGGACCCAACGGTTCGGATGTTTTTTCATTAACCGTATCACCCCTAGTATCACGTCTTCAGACGTTGGCGGAGGTGCTCTTTATTTCAGTTTTTTTCATTCATTCAGGTCCTGTTGAATTGATGAGAGATTTAGTGTAAGACGTGTGATAGTCTTTGAAACTGAAAGTGTCCGGTGGAAATGATTTGGCTGAGGAACTGTATCACACAGCCATGTTTTATGGTTGAGTTGGGATGAAGGGCTAATGTCTTGGAAATAATCTGTTCCTCTATCTGGATTTAGCCCTGTATGCCTGCGGCGCTGTGATCAGCCCATGTTCTCTCAGTCTGTGCTGTGTTTCCAGTAATGAAACACAGTCAACATCACAGATTAGACTCCAGGGATCAGATGGGACATGCATCTTCCTCTTCACAGTGGAGCTGTACGATCAGTGTTGAGTTGAAAATGCTGTTTTCACTGTCTCTCACATCCTGTGTTGGTCTCAGGTTACCAGTTTGTACGTTTGGCTTTGTAATGCCTCCGTAGAATCCAATGGCTACAAAGTGCTAGGCCTAATCCCTGTCTCTCGGCTCATACTGCTTTTTTACTGTTAGCATCGCTTGACATGTAAACATCCTCATTTATTCAGGCATAGGGGAGTTGACACCACATGAAGAAAACAATTCCATTATACTCTGTTGATTCTTGCAAGTTTGTTCCCTCGTATTTAGTTACAGCCTTCAGTATCAGACAGCCAACATCCTGCTGCCACAGCCAGGCTAGCTTCTGTAAGTGCATTCTCTCATTGAGCTTTTTCTTTCATCTTCATCTTCCTAGAAAGTCCAGCATCCTGAGGTTTACCGGCCATATGCAGCTATTAGAATTTAAACCTTTGCAATTGTAACAAAGGTAAACCAAAACTTATTTTGTCAGCATTCAAAAACTGCAGCCCCATGAAATGTTTCCAGTACAGCAGTGTATCCACCACATCCACTAATATAATACTAATATCATCTGTCCAACTTGTACAATCTGCTGTCTAAAAACATGGCCGCCGTTTGGCCCTGCCTGTCCATTCTCTTAGCTCCAACTTGTTAGGGTTATGGGAAGATCATGGCTTGGGTTACAATAATAATGTTCTTCTTCTTGGGAGGAAAGTCTTTTATTTAATTGAATTTAATTTAAAGTATTTTTTTAATCTATGCTAAATGATAACTATTTTTGTTAGACACCCCTGTCTAGACTTGCACTTTTCCACTCTTTTCAAACACAGGTGTACCTAACATCACCCACTGCTAACTCGCGTCACATACTTGCTGGAACTGTTAAAGTTATGAAAAGTCAAAATGTCTACTGTAAAGGTCTGTGAACCTGATTCATTTGGAAAAAATAAAAAGCAAGAGTGCTCTGCTGCTGGCAGGGCTAACTCCAGTTTTAGCCAGTACACTCAGCCACATCTATGCAGACAGCAAGAAGACATGGAAGGTACATAATGGACAGAGAAGAAATAAACTAAAGCACTCACACAAACAAAACATGACATGCATTTTTCATTTGCATTACAGAAACTAATGAGACGTGTTAATGCTCTTGATAAATATTATTTCTTTTATTTCAATTTAGCTCCTTTTGTTTCTCAGTTTCTCTGAAATCGTCATGGTTACTACAACTTAAAATGCAGTCAATTTGGGTGTTTGGGGTGGGATGGGATTTATTTCAGCTTTCTAAAGGGCACACACCAGAAACCCTTTGAGAACCACTGGTTTAGAGACAGTCATGCAGCCCTACTGAGGTTCACAGGGGGAGCAGAGGCTCATGCCGGGATCCCTTTAATAAAGTGTCCCGCCTGGGCATCATACACTAACATTAATCCAGTTAATTGAGGGAAACTATTGGATGAAGCCGAGCCTGTGAGAACCTTCCTGTGGCTCTACCACAGTAAGGCTCTCACAGGCTCCGAGCCTGCTGTGGCCTCATGGCACACCAGCTGACTATAGTGGGTTTGTCCTTCCTCCTTTTACCTCCTACTGTGTGACTGCTCCCTTGTGAAGCATCATTCATTTTTTAATCACATTCTATTTTACTGGATGTAATTACAATGTTCTAACCCCAAATAAATGATAGCATACTTTCTAAATTGCATCCGCTGTGTTAATAAGTCATATCAACACTTGCTTACTCTGTGGAAAGATTAACCTAATCAAATCTTTGATGAAATGAAATTAAACCCAAGTAGTTCATAAACCCTAGTTTTCCTTTAACTGTGTTACTACTGGTTGGCTGCTGTTCAAGGAGTCAAAGCTCAGACTAATGTACTGTTGCACTCTTCTTTGCTCTCTACATGTTTTATTGCTTGGATTATAACTGAAAAAGAGGCAAAGTAGTGTCACAGAAACTTTAAAACTACAAACTTTTACTAAGAGAAGTTTTCCTTTGGCAGCCAATATGTTTGAACACATTTCAATTTTCTGAAGGTTACAGATACTGTTAGCAGTCAAATAACGCAGGAGTGCATTCCAGTGTATGACAACTCAATGTCTGTGTAATTAATGGTGATGAAATATCAGATATCAGAGACACTTGAGACATGGCAGCCTTTTTCCTCCAGTCCCCCTACCTTCCTGTGGTCATACCAAAACCACACGCGTGTGTCTGTGCTGTTTGTGCTGCATATGACTGTGTTTTTGCCTATTTTGTATGTCTCTTTGAATGTGAAGGGTTGGCTTCACAGTACAGCAGCCACTCAGTCTCTGACCAAATTTGACCCCACTTTTTGGCTCTCATTGCAGATAATTTTTGTACAGCTCACATGATTTCACAAAGACTTCAACAACCTGGACAGTAGGGATGTTGGCCCACTCTGCCCATTCCTCCCTGGTTTCCTGTTTGCCAGCATTATGAGCGGAGCTCATGCTGGCTTGTTTTCACTCCCTGTGTTTCCTCTTCTCTTCCCAGCAGCTGAGATGATGAAGGGGAGGAATCCTGGCTGTTTGTGGACTTTGTAGCAACAGAAGAAGCAGCAGCTTTCTACCTCCTTTATGACACGTCTGTCTGCAGCCGAGCTCACCATGAGCTAAAGAGCACTGCAGAGCATCGCCGCCGCTGCCTCCCCCCCGCCTGGAGCCCCGTGTCTGACCGCGACAGCAGCTTCATGAGCCAGCAGGATGCGGCTGAGGTCCACGCACTCTCCGAGCGCCTCCTCATAGCTTCACACAAGGGGCAAGCTGACAATGTGGTCCAGCTCATCAACAAGGGCGCAAAAGTAGCCGTTACCAAGGTGAGTAAGCGCTCCGGAGATACTTTTGTTACCAGTGGGGCCTGAGAAAGGGGAGAGCCGTTTGGTTGGTCCCGGCTGCAGTACTCTTGTTCCCAGCAGGCATGGTGTGACTGTATGTAAAGTAAAATGACTGTTTGCTAAATGACAATTAACTAAAGATTAATTAACTATCAATTTACCATCTATTAATGATGGTTATTATAAAGTGTTGCCAAAGTGAGTGAGATGAGTGAAAGATAGCGAGCACACAGTAACTAACAGTACAGACACCTCTTTGCTGTCCTGGTTCTACCTGCTCAGTTGCATTCTCAACTAAAGATCATCATTTATTATTCTCGGTGAGCTCTCTGTGACAGCATGACAGCCACCAGGGCGGCGCTATGTAGCGCTGATGATGCAGGATGACGTCACCAAAACTGACCAATGAATAAGGTCAGACTTGACCATATGTTTACTGGTCAGTGTATGAACCATAGACAGTATATAATGGACCAATAGACCCCGTTGCTCTGGACGGAGACCAGTGAAGGCTATTAGAAGCACTTTTCCGGTGATGGCCAGCTTTACTGCGCAGCCTCCAACTGAGATAATGTGACGTGAGCAACGTGTTTGAAAGTGTGAAGTCTTCTGGTAGCTGTGCCGAGAGAAATCTCAATCTTTCCCAATCTTACAGATACGGAGAGTGTAGGTATATGTAAGGAAATAACATGGGCACAGGCTAATTATTGCTAACTAACATGCTAGTTAACATTAGTAATTAAACCTAAACAGCTCATGTAAGTCGAAACTGCCTGTGAGCTTCTCCTGTACTATACGGTAATTCCTCTACTGTGTGACAGTAAGTCTCGTGGTTATGACCCAATCGTTAGCCTATTGTTATAAAAGCGTCTGCTACGGAGCCATAACGTGAGCTACAAGGTAATGGAGCCTTTTATACATTGTTGCGTTTCCTTGGAACTAAACAACGGACAAATAGGGTCTTCAAACATTTCTGATGTAAAGTTATTTGCAGTCAAGTGACGTAAAAAAAAAATGGCGGTCAGTGTAATGCTAACAGGAAGTGATGGCCAGTTAGCAACAAAATGGCGCCATAGATGGCTCGAGTTCTGAAGCGAAGCTTACCCCCTTGGTATGAACAGGAATGGGAGCAGAACTAAAAGGCACCAGCTGAACTGAGCCACAGTGAAACAAAACAGGGACATCTGAGAACTGTTGGCCCCAATCAGCTCACAAGCTTTTCCTTAGCTGTGAGTGGCTGTATTATGGTGTCTGCGTCTTTTGGGTGTCATTTTACTCCCATTGTGTCACTCAGTTGTGTGACTCATAGATGTGTCTAGTGAACATAGCAGATGGTCTGTGTGTTGTTTAGGGCGGCTGTCCTTTCGCTCCCATGTTCTGTTGTTTGTGAGCCAGATAGCAGATATGTTCAGGCATTGTAAGATAAATCAATTTGGATATCATATCCAGCAACTTTTTTTCCATGGGCTCATCTGCATCTCTTAAATCAATTAGACACAAAAGCGAGCGTGAAAGAGTTAGCAGCTCTGGAGCTGCTGACATATGAGCACAGCCCTGTCGTGTTTCAGACCTATACTAATGACCCAGCATACATGTTCACTGCTGAGTAAAGTCTGCACAGCTGAGCTCACACACACACACACACACACACACACACACACACACACACACACACACACACACACACACACACACACACGGCCCCTGAGGCCTTGCTTTATCCTTTGGTCCCAGCTCTCCTGTCATGTTGTCCTCTCTAGTAGAGCACATATGCAGCTTGTATTAGAACAGAGGCAGGCTTAGTACAGCATGTTCAGACATTTGTTACATGATTTCAGGCAGACAAAAGCAGACTTCTCCTTTTTAGCCAACAGCCATTCGACTGTCGCTAGATAATGAATGTTAAGTCACAGAGTTGGTCAGTAAACAGGTCTAAATCTAGGGTCTAAACATGATATATCATACATGATATTGTGCTGAAAATCAGCATCCTCACCGCTTCCTCTTCCATGTGACGTGGAACAGGGGCATGGATGGTAGAGGTAGTCATTACTCCATCTGGATGCTAACTATAGATGAACATAGGGCTGGGCGATATGGACCAAAAGTCATATCCCGATATATTTTGGCTGAATATCGATATACGATATATATCCCGATATTTCTTTTCCACAAACTGAGAGCAGTTCAGTCAAAGTCAAAGCCAAATATAACATGTCACAAGTAGTTTCATAGAAACAGACTATTTCAGTGAACAGTTGCAAAATCAAATGAATAAATAATAAACAGGTTATATATATCTATACAAAATATCTTCACACTTAGATTTTTGATAAATAATCATCAGTAATTTGGATATAATGACTAAGTGGGTAAAGGCAAATAATAGAACAGTTACAACATCACTTTACTGTAATGCAGCCTTTAAAACCAGGAAAAGACACTTATGGTCATATCACGATATTACGATATCCAAAATCTAAGACGATATCTAGTCTCATATCACGATATCGATATAATATCGATATATCGCCCAGCCCTAGATGAACATACTTCCAGCAGCAACACAGAGCGGCAACATGTGAACGCACCATTGACAGATCATCACCTTTAAGTTGGCATGGTGAACATGTCAGCAACCAGCTGCTTATTCAAACATCCAGCCCTGAGGATGGATGTGTGACCAGACTGCAGTCTCAGGTGCTTTGGCAGACCGAACTATGCAGTACAATATTACATTAGCAGATTACAAACCACAGCTTTGCTCACATAGATGGTTTACTGTTACAATATTACATCAGAGCTGTGACATCACATGGCTCAGAGTCATTGGACCTGTAGTGACGTCAGCAGCCTGTGTCTGTGGTAAAGAAAGACATTGAGGTTGTCGAGCCACACTGTTCATCTTTACAGTTTGCAGCTGAATCGTCCTGATGAGGCTCGGGCATTTTCTCCATCCTCAACGTGCTTCCCCAGACCCGGTAACAACCGGTCTTCTGTGCTGCACGTCTCCTGGATTTAGGAAATGATTTAAACTTTTGATGTTAAGAAGTAAAGGTTTCAGGCACTCATATGAATCATTGGTTTATTTTTCAAAATATTCTGTATGTCAGATACCTAAAATAAAGCCAGTGCTGAGCACAGTTCATGTGGGATGATTCTGTGTATCATGTGCTTTGTGTTTTCTGTTCTGGCGTGGCAAACCAATTTTCCATGGGAACATTATGGCATCATATTGTCACAGCTACAACAATATTACATGTGCTGCTGCTCGCTCTGATGATTTAGTTTCAACCAGCTGTATTTGGGTATTTTGGCAGGGTGCCATTATGAAAACTTAATCCAGGATAAAGGGGGCATAGTTTCATATGAAACATTCCTCTGCTCAGGAAAAGGAATGTAGGAATAGTTTTTGGAAGGCTTATATGATGAATGGATTGAGACAGAAAACATAAAAATGAAGAAAATAAAAAAGGCAGAAAAGATAAAGCAGGGGGGTTCGATGAGGAGATCATGATCACTTCTGGGTGTACTGTATGGAGGGGTCAGAGGCCAGACAGAAGCTTGGTAACCCTGTCCCCAAGAAGCAGCTTTATTATACCACACCTAACCTGCAACTATCTGTTCACACAGTAGCATGCACCTTTGGAAGATACTCACTTTAATAGTTTTAACCATTTTAAATGCTTGACTTCAGCTAAACTTGAGACACCTTATGTACACATCATGTACATATGGCTGAGGACTGGATTTTGTCCCCCATCCCCTTTATTAGGAAGGGATCCCTTCGCAGCCATTATGGACAGGACAAAATGATAACCGTGACCAATATCTCTTTAAATGTACATATGGACATGTCAGTACTGTCTTAAGATAGACTTTAAGAAATGTGAACCTTCCCTTTAACTAAAGCCATATCTGCTGTTCATCTCCCTTACTGTCCACCAACACAGACTGCGTATTGGCTGTGGACCTGAGCTTGGCTGGCCGCCCAGTGTAACTCAATCTGAGCACCACAGAAACGCAGAGCAGAGCCGAGCCGAGCCGAGCCGCACCCAAACAAAGCAGGGACCTCCAAACAGCAGGATAATACCTGGGCTGTAATGCGGCTTGTGTGGGAACACACTCTGATCTGTAATTAAAGTGTGTTTGCTCAGTAACATGACAGAATGACAGAGATCACCGGGATCTACATGCTGACATCCTGCTCTCTCATTCTTCTTAATGCACTTCATTATGTTGGGTGTAATGTTGAGGATGTGTTGAAAGCATTATTATATGTATACAACTATTAGATATATCTCCTGCATGGCTACTGGAAGAAGGAAGTTGCTGCTGTTCCTTATGTCGTCTGATGTGTCCTGGTTGAGTACGGCGCAACGCTGCATTCCAACTGCTATGTTTTTTTTTTTTTTTTTAGGTTTAGTCTCAGTTTAATATATGCCTTTAATACATAAATAAACTATGTATAAACTTTCCGGCATAAACTCGTTTAGGTCGACCCCTGTGTTCTCCGTTTTAGAAAAAGGATGGATAGTTATTACATAAATGTGTTCATGTCTATTCTATTACTCATTTAAGATCCTGCATGTGCATGGAGCTGTGATGGTTGATGTGATGCAGCTATGACACATAATAGATTAGGGCTGAATTGAGTATTTTCATTATTAAATAATTTGCTGATTGTTTTCTTGATGATCCTCTTAATAGTGAAAAACAAAGATGGGGCACCTTTTAGAGACAGAAAAAAGAAATGAACAGGTGCTAGGGTAAAAAGATAATGAAAAAGATGACATCCCATAAAAGCAAGTCTATTAAACTGTGTTTTAAAAACTGATTTATAAGAAGTCACTGATTGAGCAAGCCTTATCTCCACAAACTGATCCTTTAACGCTCCCTGAAGTTAAGTGTGTTGCTTCAGGCCCCCCCCCACAGGTCTTTATATTGGCAGGATGCACAGTTGATCCTCTGCTCAGCTAACAGGAAAAGCTGTGCAGCTTGTGCACTATTCTCTTAAACCGTGGATTAAGTATTTGTTTGTTTTCAGTCAAGTCATTACTCAGAGGGATTGTACTCTGCAGCAGATTGTCTTCAGTCGGACTCACAGGTTGTACACAGGGACAGCACTCAGCTTTGGCTGCTCCTGCTGGAGTGTGCTGCTCTCTGGTGTTTTGGTCACTGTGCTGAGCACTGTGTGTGTGTGTGTGTGTGTGTGTGTGTGTGTGTGTGTGTGTGTGTGTGTGTGTGTGTGTGTTTCCACAGTATGGCAGAAGCCCCCTGCACCTGGCTGCCTACAAAGGCCACACTGAGGTTGTGCGTATCCTGCTCAAAGCTGGCTGTGACCTGGACATCCAAGACGACGTGAGTAGACTCCTCTTCCTGTCTGCTGCGGCGGCCATGTTTCCACTTCTTATCCACTTCCAGCTCTCGCACTGCAGTCTGATCGCTGGTTACCAGTGGAATGCTTATCTCTTTGCTCTTAGTACTATTTTATTAGGAGTCTTTTTTTAAACACAAAGATAAGTGTAGCCTAATGACCTCCAGTGGCCTGGAATGGGACCCTTTGGACTGCCCACTTGTGGGTTTGCCCTCAGGATGCAAGTCCCCCTTTCCCACTGATAGCGATAACCCAGATCTCTGGCGGTGCCAAATTCCTTCACTGTGGTCAATGAGCTCCGCAACAGGCCGCAGCACATCCTCCAGGACTGGAGGGAGTGGGAGGTGCAGACTGAGGCAGGAGCAGGAGGAGCAGGAGAGAAGACAGTGGAGCGGGGCTGGGAGAGAGCCTGGAGGATCAGGGAGAGTGAAGGAGGTTAGCCCAAACTGCTGCTACTGAGCCAGCCAAATCTGTCCCCTCATCCTTCCTTCCCTGAACAAACTCCACTCCTCCACCACCGCTGCTGCTGCTGCGCTAGGCTCACTTCTTATCTCGCTTGTTATGGCCCTCTCCCCCTCTTCTCCCTCCTCTTTCTCCCCCATCTCTCATGGAAATCATTGCTCTTTCTTCCAGCGCTCTCATGCCAAACCTGGCCTGCTAAGTGTCATTCACCACTAATCTGCTTTGCTCACAAAATTCCATTCATGGCTGAGCATAAATGTGAGCTGAACCTTTTCCCTGGGCTGTGTGTTACTGCTGTCCTATGGTTATACAAACCACTGTGGGCTCTAATACATACACAACACAACTTAGAGCTGTTTGAGAGTACCTGCTGTGGTCCGTAAACTGCTCTGTTGGGATCATATCTTCTTGTCCCATACCGCCAGTCACTGTGGTGTGTTTGTGTGTCTGCTGGCAGGGCGAGCAGACGGCGCTACAGCGGGCTGCTGTGGTGGGAAACAGCGACGTCATCAGCGCTCTCATCCAGGAAGGGTGTGCACCAGACAGACAGGACAAGGTGCACAGCAACAGACACACACACAGAGGCTAATGGCACATCTATAAACACAAACATGTTGTTCTTAATAGTCACAGGCCAGGGCTGAGATCAAAATATCAGATCAAAAAGATAAACAAAGCCATTATGAATGTACCATAAAGAACCAGTCCTTATATTAGAGACAGGCCTTGATTCCGGATTTCCCATGTGTAAGAAGTATATTTAATCATATTTCTGTAAAAAAGAGAAACTCAGAGCAGCAGAGTGGTGAGTATGACGTGTCTCTGTTTTTGAATCTTATCATTATACTAGTGTAATTCTTCATGGGTTCCCTAAAATCTAGAGTTACAGAGGAAGAGAATCTTTAGAAATGGAAATATCTTGAAGATTTGTGTTTACATAAAGTGGAGTGCATCAGTCTGACTATGCTTTTTGTCTTGTGTCCTGTCAGGAAGGCAACACAGCTCTCCACGAGGTGTCCTGGCACGGCTTCAGCCAGTCTGTCAAGGTGCTGGTGAAGGCTGGAGCCAACGTTCACGCTAAAAACAAGGTGATTGTGGAGCTCTCATTTTTTAGCCACAGCACTGATTAAACAGGTTTTCTATAAACTGTATTCCTATATGTATTCCTTCAGCAGTGATTCATGTTTCCTGTATCTGGAAGAGGAAAGAAGGCAAACACCAAACGCCATCCAGAAGGATTCACTTAAACTTTGTAACTTTTGAAAGTAGATATAACATGTTCTTCCTCTGACAAACTGACAGATGAAATTAGCATAATAACACTTCTTTGTCTTTCAGTACACTCAGGGGTTTTGCTGCTACAGCCTTACTTGGTTTGGTATAACCGGTAGCTTATTGTGCTAACTTGGACATTTAGACATTACTGAGACGTTTCCCTGACTTTAGGACTCTTTTCTACTTTGCTACTGTTATGCTACATTTTAGCATTGCACACATAATCATTTTAATGGTTTCATCACAAAGTGTCACTCTGTCAGCTCACCTTATCATGATGTCTTTAAAGGAACTGCAATTAGCCTGCCGCTGTTCAGCAAACCTTTCATAGTCTCACTAACAAGTGTGAAAGGTCATTCTTGGCCTTGGAAAAAAGTTGTTTTTGAAAATCTGAACTCAAGGTCGACCTACAGGCTTTCAAATTCCATTACCACCATATTACATCACCATCCATCACTAAGAAAACTCCATGCATAGATGAGGACCTTGAGATGCAGTTGAAAGCTCCGGAAAATAACAAAACTATGTCATTCCTCTCACCCATGTTTGTGATCTTCTTCTGTCTTTCTTTTCTCTCTCCCTCTCTTCTTCATGTCTCCCCTATTTTTCTTTCCCTCTATTGTGGTTGTCTTCTTCCCTCTCTCCCTTCTCTCACATCTTCTCCTTGTCTCACTTCAGTTTGCTGTAATGACAAGATTGTCAGATGGAGGGTGTTACCAAAGTATCCAAGTGAATACTAATAAATGCTGACCCTGTGTTTTCAGGCAGGAAACACAGCCCTCCACCTTGCGTGTCAGAACGGTCACGCTCAGAGCTCCAGGGTTCTGCTCCTGGGAGGCTCCAGGCCCGACACCACCAACCATGTAAGTCTGCAGCAGGGCTCGGGCCAGCGGCTAACCCTAACCCTCAGGGGCGTCGGACTGGGGGTAAAACCAATACTGATTACCAGGGCCCAAGGGGAGAGAGGGCCCTTGAAAATTCTGGAATATATTTTATTTCACCTGGATATTTTCATTTCCTAATTAAATTTCATAATGCATGTCAGATGAAATGTAAAGTTAGTGTATTGGCTGAATAACTTGGTTGATTGACTGACTAACTATATTTTGTATACAAAAAACACTATCTAAGGTCTCACCCACCCCTTGCTAATGCGCCAAATGGTTTAGTCCATCTGTACGCATTTTGTTTATGTTAGATCAGTTGAGCGTCTGGTGGAGCGCAAACTTCTGCTGTAGAAATGTCTTTCTCAAAGAAAGCCAAAACAGGTTACCAAAAAGCAAGGAAAGACAGGAGGAGGAGAGGAAAGCCAATGAGGGGAAACAATTGGTAACTGACTTCTTTTCAAAGAAAGGTGAGCACTAACTAAAAAACGAAATCCATGGTGCTAAACTGCTTGAATAGCTCCGTGACTGTTAGCGCTAAAAACGGACTAAGACAACCCATTGAAAGAGCAGAACATACATACTTTAAAATGATAATTTGGTTATACATGTAATCTGAGGTAAAGGCTAAATAAATAAACTACACTAGCACTGCTGTTTGCATATAACACACCATTGTAATAGCCTAATTTAAAACATGTTTAATTTTAAATTAATAGGCTATAATGTCTATAATTAGCAATAATAGGCTAATCAGTGTCATAGGTAGCTTGGTAGCTCATCGGTAGATACATGTCATGTCAACATTATAGTTATGTCAGATTTATTCATAGAAGTAGATGTTTACATTGTGAAACACAACTGTCACAGCAGGGAGTGGAGTAGCAACAGACCCCTCAGCCTCCTCGTTGGATTTGAGACAAGGGAAGCTTATATCAAAATTAAAGCAAACCATCTTTAGCCATTTTTACTGAAAGGTGTTAAGTAACACTAACATCTTAGTGTGTTTTATTATATTAGGTTAATATCAGATGTATCCTTCATAGAGAAAGATGATAGAGAAGATGGGATTGAGGATGATGGGAGTGAAGACAGCAGGGAGCATGAGTGTTGCTCTGAGCACATTGTGGAAATGAGAGCTGAGGAACTGGAAAGTAGGCAGAGCAGTGCAGACCAGTTTTTGCCAGAGGATCCAGGACTATGGCCAGATAAATTAACAGATGATCAGAGAGACACCATAGTACACAGGCTGGCAAATAAAGGTACAGAGAAAACAAACCAAATGTAACCACAGTAAAGTAGGCTAACCACAGTTTAAAGTCAGGCTAAGAGAATGTTGACTTATTATTTATTTTTTTGGAGGGATTATTATTTATTTTTTTTTGGGGAACATGGGGGCCCATCAGGACTGCCTATGCATAGGGCCCAGGGTCTTGCTCTACGCCCCTGCTAACCCTAACCCTGTCCAGGGAGGGGACAGAGATACCACTCCTTCCTGCTGACCTTCTTGTCTGCTGGATTCGTAAATTGGCAACTGTCTGCATTTAGTAACAACTGTGTATGTCACATGTTGTGCTTACAGCTTGGTGCACACATCCACATTTTCAACAAAAAATACACCTTTTATTAAATAAAACTCTTAGTGTCTTAAAAGTCTTCACTACAGATATTATATGAGTCTGGACAGACAGGGATATGAAATGCAACTTGACTGGCTGGCCAAGGCAATATTTATTCATCAAATGTCCAAAAAGACAAATGCTCACTGCAAGAACCCAAAGTGTCTTGAATTATTTTTTGTTTTTTTGTCTGACCAACAGTGCACAAACCCATAGATGTACTATTTAAAATTATTTTCATTAATCGGTTAATGAACTAGTCCTTTCAGGATCATATTTTAGGAATTTATATGTTTGAATGTAAAACATGTTCTGCAAACTAGACCAAAAACACTGACATTGAATAACAGCCTCAGCTGAAAACACACCTTCAACTGTCAGCATGGGTCCTGCTGTGACATATCTTTGAAATGTAATTGAATGCATCATTTTGAGATAAAATTATTGTCAAAATGTTAATTTCTAAATATGTTTTCCAGGCGGGGGATACGTGTCTGCATGTGGCGGCCCGCTACAACCACGTGGCTGTGATCCGCATCCTGCTGGGAGCCTTCTGCTCCGTGTCAGAGAAGAACCTGGTAGGTGCCTGCGCTCCAGCAGCGCCCTGTCTGGGGTTACTGGACAGTACCAGCCACTTTGTCATGGGACTATGAATGGAACCTTTTTGCCAATGTGTAAAAAATCCCATCTAGCTGGTAAGAGTGGCTGGTATATTTTTGAATTCCATTGACCCACAATTTTTTGTCCAGAATTTCATTTGTAAATGTGACACATCAAATCCCATCTGTACTTCTACTACTATCGTAAATTCAGCTTATACATTTGGCATTATGTTTGTCACTGTGCTGCATGAGTGAGAGCCTCAGGTTTATATATAAGATGTAAAAGTCCATACAAGCATCAGATGTCAGGAAGTTCTAAATAAATAAAGGGTCCACCCTCACACCACCATCTCCTGTACTTACTTACTTTCTTACTTACTTATAGAGTGTGGTCTATCTGTAAAGTGCCTCGAGATAACTGTTATGATTTGATACTATAAATAAAATTGAATTGTTTGTGTGTGTGTGTGTGTGTGTGTGTGTGTGTGTGTGTGTGTGTGTGTGTGTGTGTGTGTGTGTGTGTGTGTGTGTGTGTGTGTGTGTGTGTGTGTGTGTAGGCTGGGGACACACCACTACACGTGGCTGCTGCTCTGAATCATAAGAAGACGGTGCGTCTGCTGCTGGAGGCCGGGGCAGACAGCCACATCTGCAACAACGTGAGTGCCTGCAGCCTCTTTCTACATCGTTAATGCTCGGAAGAAGTGTTTGTGCACTCACTGTGCCTTTCTGCATCTGCAGTCAGCAAACAGTATGAAAAAATGGAATCTTGCTAATAAAGGCTGTGTTAGAGCGACTGTACTATAAAGCCTCACAGTTTACTTCCACAGCACTGACTACCAACAGAGGCAAACAAAGAGTGTTCTTTTACTTGTTAATTCCACATTGCTACTTTTTCTTTCCATCAATGTTAAGGTACTGCCAATGACACTCAACCTTTCTGCAGATTTAAAAAAAAGGTCCCATGGCATGAAAATTTCACTTTATGAGTTTTTTTTAACATTAATATGCGTTCCCCTAGCCTGCCTATGGTCCCCCAGTGGCTAGAAATGGTGATAGGTGTAAACCGAGCCCTGGGTATCCTGCTCTGCCTTTGAGAAAATGAAAGCTCAGATGGACCAATCAGGAATCTTCTCCTCATGATGTCATAAGGAGCAAGGTTACCTCCCCTTTCTCTGCTTTGCCCGCCCAGAGAATTTGGCCACCCGTGAGAGAGAGAGAGACATCATGGCTTTCAAACGAGCAAAGTGGCAGTTGGTCAAGGCACACCCCCTCCACCTTGCGCCCCCTCCCTCCTCCTCAATAGCTACAGACACAGAAATGGCACATCCTACGGAAAGCTCATTGTGGGACTGGCTCTAGTGGCTGGAATTCTGCACCAAGGCTGAATTTCGGGAAAGAGACTTCAGATACAGTATTAGGGGACCACTAAGGTCTATATAAAAGAGACTTCAGATACAGTATTAGGGGACCACTAAGGCCTATATAAAAGAGACTTCAGATACAGTATTAGGGGACCACTAAGGTCTATATAAAAGAGACTTCAGATACAGTATTAGGGGACCACTAAGGTCTATATAAAAGAGACTTCAGATACAGTATTAGGGGACCACTAAGGTCTATATAAAAGAGACTTCAGATACAGTATTAGGGGACCACTAAGGTCTATATAAGAGACTTCAGATACAGTATTAGGGGACCACTAAGGTCTATATAAAAGAGACTTCAGATACAGTATTAGGGGACCACTAAGGCCTATATAAAAGCATCCAAAGAGCACCATGTCATGGGACCTTTAAAAACTATCCAGAAAGAGAGGAAGTATGTCCATTGAGCCGCTCGGACACTTTTGATGTGAAACACCAGGATGTGCTGAATTTACAGTAGCCTCAAAATAGCAAAGTGGAAGCAACTGGAAATTATTAATGTTTGAAAACTGTATTTCATAAAAAGAGGAACTCAAAGAGCTAAGAGCATGTTAGTAAGACATGAATGTGGAAATAAACTGAATACTGAAATGATTAAGAAGAGGTAAACATGAAGGATGGGTTGTGTTAGTGTTAGCTGGATCTAGAAACGAAGGCTCTTCCACATCTCTGGTAATTCTGTCTGAGCCATGGTGTGTGTGTGTGTGTGTGTGTGTGTGTGTGTGTGTGTGTGTGTGTGTGTGTGTGTGTGTGTGTGTGTGTGTGTGTGTGTGTGTGTGTGTGTGTGTGTGTGTGTGTGTGTGTGTGTGTGTGTGTGTGTGTGTGTGTGTAGGCAGGTCACACAGCTTTGGACCAGGCCAGAGAGAACAACAACCCAGACGTGGCTCTCCTGCTGACCAAAGCCCCCCAGGTAGAAGCAGCAGTCCAGATATATGTCTGTGCTCATACTACATACTATTACATGACAGCTTTTTATTACCTCATATGCAATGCAACACCTTTCCTTTCCTTTTCTTTGTTTTGTATTGATTTATATTTATGTTTTCAAAGAGTTCCTTTCTTTCTCTCATGGTTCTTTGGGTACGATTTGGAAAATGACTAAATCAAGATCAATAACAGCTCCTGTCTGAGTAAAACAGTTATTGTAGTTTCTGTAAAATTGTTTGAGATGCAAATATTCTGTTGCTGCTGGGGGAATGTTCTGTCGACCTGGCTTAGACACCAACCGTTTGTATTTTAAATCAGGTATGAACACTTTGGTGTAAAACTAGCAGGCTTTTACCTTAATTGGAATTTCAAATCAGTTTTCAATTTTCTCTATTTTGTTAATGTAGAAACAGGAAGCAATACACAGTAAAGTCATCAATGAATGAAAGAATCATTTTATCTGATAGTTAGCAGTTGAGACAGACAGGAAACCTGACGAGCAACAAAGATTGACCCGAAGGCCTTCAGACCACTAATCTGCTCCTTTTCTCACAGTTTTAGTTTTAGACGATTGGGGAAACTATTATATATTTTTCTAATTAATACCAACTCACTAAAGCTGTCACTCAAGTGTTTGAGAGGTGTTATGAATCCCACGCAAAGTCTGGACGAGTCCCACCCTACGAAGCAGCCCGATTGGTTGGGGTTAGGCATTGACCTCGAGTGGTTAAGGTTAGGATAGCCAATTGGTCAGGGGAAAGGACCTGAACAAATGGGGTTTCGTTACCTAGCGTAAGCATGGACTCCTGGCCAATAGTAGCGTGTTAATGCTATTAAAAGGCGGGCCTTGCCTAGATGTTGCGTGGGTTCCATAATAATGCGCAGAGGTGTCAAAAGTATTCACATTCATTACTCAAGTATTGATACTAGGGTTTGAAAAGACTTCTGTAGAAGTTGAAGTATCAACTCAAGCTTTTTACTCAAGTAAAAGTGTAAAAGTACTGGTTTCAAAACTACTTAAAGTTTAAAAGTAAAAGTAATGCAAGGGGGAAAAATGCCATTAAGGACAAAAGCTTAGCCCGCTCCACAAGGGCCAAAAGTGCACTACCCCACCTCCACAAAAAAAACGAAACACCTTGTTCAATTGTATTTGTCTGTTCAAAAATATAAAACAATAAAAAGTTGATCTTAAAAAAACAAACAAAAAGGAGCACATTAAAGAACGGCTTGTGTATTGCTGCTGTCGAGAGTATTGTTAACTAGCTAACGGTAGGCTAACGTTACCTGCTGTCGAGAGTAGTGTTAACTAGCTAAAGGTAGGCTAACGTTACCTGCTGTCGAGAGTAGTGTTAACTAGCTAAAGGTAGGCTAACGTTACCTGCTGTCAGGTGTAGTTTATTTGTTTATTTGTTTATTTAAAAGGATCCCCATTAGCCGCCGCCGAGACGACAGCTAGTCTTCCTGGGGTCCAAACAATACATACAAAACGTATATGTGAATAATTGCAATCACAATTACTCACAAAAATATCATATATTAATACACATAAAAGAACAAGAAAAAATAACAATACAAAAAGTACTGATTAGAATAATAGTAAAATAATACAAAACAACATAGCACGTTATACAACAACTCTCAGCCAATCAGACAATATTATGATGTTGAAAACAAATATAGTCTTAGTCTTTTTTTAAAACCAGTTTTTCCCTTGATATCCCGAACCCCAACTGGAAGATTGTTCCAAAACACAATTGACCTATAAAACACGGTCCTTTTCATAGAGTCAGATTTAGGTAGGGGTAAAAAAATCTGTCGACTATTCGCCCCTCTTGTGTAATGTGAATGCATATCTGAATAGTAAATTATATTGTCATAAAGAAATTTTGGAATCCGAGTGTTAATAATTCTATGAAAATATCCTAACATATTAGCAGATAGTCTGTGCTTGACTACCAGCCAAGCAAGACGTTCATGCATCTCTGCAACACAAGTTCTCAAGGAACAACCAAGGACCAGTCTAGTCTTGTAATTTAAGTGTGTTTTAGTGTTAACTAGCTAATTGTAGGCTAACATTACCTGCTGTCGAGAGTAGTGTTAACTAGCTAATGGTAGGCTAACGTTACCTGCTGTCGAGTGTAGTGTTAACTAGCTAACAGTAGCCTGACGTTACCTGCTGTCGAGTGTAGTGTTAACTAGCTAACGGTAGGCTAACGTTACCTGCTGTCGAGAGTATTGTTAACTAGCTAAAAGTAGGCTAACGTTACCTGCTGTCTGGTGTAGTGTTAACTAGCTAATTGTAGGCTAACATTACCTGCTGTCGAGAGTAGTGTTAACTAGCTAACGGTAGGCTAACGTTACTTGCTGTCGAGTGTAGTGTTGACTAGCGTCCCGTGCGGCGATGTTTCAGTTCCCTCTAACGTCTGTTTTTGGAGCATCGGAGAGAAGCGCTGGCATTTAAGTGGCTCCTAAATAAGGCACCGATATCCGCGTTGCTATTTGGTCCGGTAGATAACGGTCATTAAGGCACCGGTGCCGTATTAGCACCGGGTCTGTGCAGGTACGATGGATCGCGTACAAACCAATAGGGTGTCGGAATGGTAGGTTTCCCATATATCGCGATGTGGCTTATTAATAAAATAAATTCTAACAGCGCCATCTAATGGCCGATTCACTCTAAATTTGGCATGGATGCTCAAGCCCCTATGCGGAACATCTGTGTTATATTTGGTGGCAATCGTAATAAATCTTGGTAAGATACGCAACTTCCTGTTTCAACAGCCCCCTACAGGAAGTTGGTCCTCTGTAACTTGCGCCTTGTGTTAGCTATCAAAATTCTTATGATAACTTTTTGTCACGAGGGTCCTCCCAGTCTATATCCAAGTTTTGGTGCCGATCGACCTTACGCTCCAGGAGTAGTTAGACAGAGTAGGTTTCCCATATATCAATATTTTGCTGATTCATTTTAAAACAGCGCAACGTTTGGCACAGATGCTAAACCGGCCATGAGGAACAACCTTGTCAAGTTTCGGGGCAATCGGAATGATTGTTGCCAAGATAACGCAACTTCCTTTTTACACGCAACTTCCTGTTTACACAGGAATGTAAAACACCTGAAAAATGCATAATTAAAAATGGCCGCCTTCCAGTTGGGCAGAGCTAATGAATGTAAATGGATAAAATATGTCCGCAGTGATTAGAGCAATATGGGTATTAAATCTGGTGAAGATCGGAGCAACTATGTCCAAGTTAAGGCCTTCCACGCATTAGGGGGCGCTATGGAGCCCGCTTACAGGTTTGGGCCAAATTGCTGTACAGTCTCGCAAATCTCCCAGGTGTTTATGTGGGTGGCAATTTTTGTGAGTTTTCGTATATATTGAGGCCGTTAAAAATGTGCCCAAGGGCTAAAACCAATTAGGGGGCGCTATAGAGCAACCATACCACTCCCAAGCATAATTGTGAATTCAGATGAAAGAGTTTAATATTCTGCACATGACTGCAAAAGTTTGAGAGTTTTTGTGCATTCTAAAGTCCTCAAACATAAAATGAAGATTTTTTCATGAAAACCAAGATTTCGGAAATTTTAGAATTTTGTAATTTTTTCTAAAAATATCACCATGGACTTCAAGATGAGACCTATGTTCCGTCAAAAGTTGGTATATTAACTTATTACTTTTGTCGGAATTAAGGCGCACGTTAGGGGGCGCTATGGAGCCCCCTGGCAATGCCCGAGCCCAATTACTACAGAACTTTGCAATTTTCACCAGTTGTGACGTGTGCACATTTTTTTGAGTTTTCGTGCATGCTAACCCCCTCAAAAATGCGACAAAGGACTCGGAAAAATAATAATAATCTAACGAAAAACAATAGGTTCCTTCGCACTTTCAGTGCAAGGCACCGTTGGGGGGGGTGGGGGGGCTCAGTTGTCACTGTCAGGCAGAGATGCTAAAGATTCAATATAATTTAAGAGCGGTCTCCTAGTTATTTCAAATGCATTTAAGGAGCCATTGAGGGAAAATCTGAGCTTTTCAAGTCTAATGGACAGGAACATCTCTTTCACCAAGTTCTTGCTCCCAAGAGTCCTTGGGACCGGACTGCGGCTATTTTTAAAATGTAAGGAGTAGAAAGTACAGATAATTGCGTGAAAATGTAAGGAGTAGAAGTAAAAAGTCTGCTGTAAAATAATTACTCCAGTAAAGTATAGATAGCCAAAATTTCTACTTAAGTAAGGTCTTGACATCTTTGATAACACGTTTGGGAGAGCTATGCTGACAGAAAGAGGAACTTGTTACTGTAAAGTAACTGCAGTCAGCTGGTTATTGGTGCAGTATGGGGACATCACCTCAAGGTAGAAATCACTTTCAACAAGTCTTCTCTTTTCCAACATCCAGCTACTTTTTAGTGAAAAGCAGTAAAAACTGAATGGTGAGCCTGAGTTAATTGTGACCTGTCGTGCGTACAAAATAATAAGTGTTAAGTGTATATACCCTCCCTGATCATAGTGGTTAACTTAGCACATGTGATGATTCCACATGTGATTCCACATGTGATTTTGCCTCCCATGTGTGTGTCCAGGTGCAGAGCTTTGTGCGTGGCCGGAGTGTGAGGAAGAGGAGAGACAAGCTGAAGGCTGAGGGCCGAGCTCAGTCTGTGCCCAGAGATGAGATGCTGCCCTGTAAGGTACAACCCCCACCACCGGCTCCAAGCTACTGTAAAGGACTGGGTTGGTAGTTTAAATAGCAGAAATAAAGGGAAAAACAACAAAAACCCAAAACCCTTAGGATGAGAGGAAGATACAGGAGACTCCTGTGAGTGAATTGATATATATTTTCATCAGAAACCTTAAAGGTTTTGATTACATCCAGTTTTGGTTGGAAAAATCTTATTCCACACTATCAGAGAGATTTCCATAAGACTTGACACGTTTCTTTAGTTACATCGTTGCACCATTCCATCAAATCGAAATATTCTGTATTTTGTATGCATCATTTTCTCCAAAATGTCTGGATCTCCACTAGAATTTTAGAATCAAGGGTTTGAGAAGTGAGGTCTAAGAGGTTGAACAAAATGTGAATTTGGGTTTTAATTCTTTAGATCTTGACATCTTTAAAGATTGTTTCGATGTCCTGAGTGCTTCACCTGTTCCTGTCCCCCTGCAGGACAGCGCCTCTGCTGCAGAGGACACCCAGAGCAGTGACCGAGCTGGCTGCAAACACGCCGAGGTGTCCCCGATCAACGCCAGGGGGGGACGGAACCGGAAGCACAAAGAGAAAGTAGGTCCCTGAAAACACCCCGTGATCCATCCAGACGTCCGTTTAGGGAAAGAGAAGCTAACCGTTGCTAGTGGTTCTGGACCGGGGAAGTCAACGAGTAGCGCTCTTCCTCAGTAACTGGTCGAGATGTGTGAAATGGAGGATCCCTAACCTGTGGTGATGTTGATGTTTCAGCCGCCTTTGTCCGACCCCCCGCGCCGCAGAGAGACCAGGCACAGCGAGAGGAAATGCAAACTGCCAGGAGCATCCATCCCCCCACATAACTATAAAGCCTATCAGCTGTACACGCTGTACCGCGGCAAAGACGGCAAGATCATGCAGGTCAATGCACAACACTCCCCTGTTTAGTCAGAGTAACCACTACTATTCGTGTAGCTGCTCAGCTGTGTGTTCTGTGAACTCATTTTTCATGTCTTTATATATGGATGAGTGTTCTCTGTCACTGAACAACTGCGCTGCAGAGATTTAAGGGAAAATTAACTAGGCCTACTACAAATTACCACCAGGGCCACAAACTGTTGCATCACCACTTGTTGTCAGTTCATAGTATATTTTCACTCAAGATAAAAAGACCTGGGGCCTAAATCTTGAAAGGAGACTAGTGGGTTCACATCTATCATCAGGTCTAACCTGAAGTTGGCTCCTGTGAGCTGAGGGCCGGCCTGCTGCAGAGCACAGCACCTGGATCATTTCATTTCATTTTCATTTAATTATTTATTTTGAACAATCAACAAACAAAATTAAAACCACAAAATAAAACACGATCAGAATTTAACAAAAATAAAAAAGGATTAGTTCGAGAAGGAGCAAGAAGAAGCAAATAGCTTATTTGGTCCTCCTGCCCCTATTTCACAAATCATATTATTACAAAGCAAATAGATATGCAATTACATCATACCATTTTTCAGGTCTTACAATAACTTACAACAATACCTTTACATTACAATTCCATTCCTATGTTTCGGTCTATTCCTTTCTGTATTGGTTAAGTAATGATTTCTTTAATCTAGTTTTGAACTGAATGATGTTATGGCTCTGTTTTTTTTTTTTTTTTATTATGTAAGTTGCTTTTGTAGGTATTTCCCCAAACTTCCAACCAATATAACATATATGGTAAAATTAGTGTGCAGTACAGAGTATGTAATGTATTTTGGTTCAATATGTATCTAGTTATGCTCAATATACCAATACTCCTGGCAATCTTCATGCACAGATATTTAATGTGTGGCTTTCAGCACAGTTTGTGGTCAAGTACAACACCCAGAAATTTACTTTCATAGACTCTTTCAATTGTTTCGTTATCAATTACTATTGTAACATCTGTGTTTATAGTACGATTTCCAAATATCATGAATTTAGTTTTGTTCAAGTTTAAAGATTTATTATTTATTACTTATTTGAATCAAACCAAAGTTTGAATTTATTCATTTCATTTGTGACCATTTCCAGCATCTGCTGCAATCAGATTCAAACGTGCCAATAACTCGACTACTGACCAATCAGATCACTGGAGAAATTGAGTCAGCATTCATACAGAATCCTGACACCTCACAACCTCTCTCTGTCTGTCTCTGCTGTAGTCATCAGTCTGCATTGATGAATCTACTTCAGGGCTATTTGACGTCTGTTAAAAAGCACTGTCTTGTAAACCCATGTGGGATGGGCCAAATGTTTGGCATGACAGAAATAATAATAAATGTATATGGGTGTATGTAAAATGTCCTACAAAGAAACATCCTTAAATACATTTTGCATGAACCTACTGTAAGCTACCTTCAGCGCTCAAAGTCTTACTGTGGCTCCATAGTAAATACGGACATTTAGCACAAAATTAAAGTTTGGATTTCAGCCTGTCCATACTTGCCGTGTGTTGCAGGCTCCTCTGAACGGCTGCCGCTGTGAACCTCTGATCAGTAAACTGGAGAACCAGCTGGAGGCCACCAAGGAGGAGATGAAGACTGAAATCCACACGGTCCAAGACCTGATGAACAGCAAGATGGGTCAGCTGGACCGTAAGAACAAACACCAGGTAGCATCCCCATGCTAACGCAGCACACAGGGTTACTGCCTTTATCTTTGTCTTTAGGTCTGAACAGACACAAACAAGAGAAACAAGAAGGGTTGCAGGTTTAGTTATAAAACTAAATAAGGAAGGATTTATGCCCAACGAGGCGTCCATTATCAGGAATTAATGGACGACAGCGAGGCCAGAACGCTCCATTAACACCTGATAACGGACACCTCGAGGGAGGAGGAACAAATGATCCTCCATGTGAAACGTTACTGTCGGCTGCAGCCTGAAGTAGAGAGCTGAACAAAGAATGGGAGGAGACGTGATCGCTGTGAAACAAAGTCAGTTCAGAGTGGAACTGACTTCCTGCAGCTTGTGTGTTAGCGCCATCCTGTGGTGTTCAGAGGACGAGGCACTGAAGGACTACACTCAGTGTTGGAAATACCAGAGTCACATTTTCTTTTAATGTAGCGCATTCATTTAGAACGGTAAACAGTCTGTCATATCAGAACTCCTGTAGTAGGTGTCCTATAAAAGCTTCTATCAAGGAGCACCCAGTTGGTGATGCACGTTCTCTGAGCACCAGTGCTCTCTGAGGAAATACAACGGTGGATGCAGGCAGGAATGCCCGAGCAACAGATCAGAACAACAACAGAAGCAGTGTGTCGGCCAAAGCTCAACACAAGAGATGAGAAGCAGATCCTAAAGGTGGTTCCTCTACAGTTGACTGAGCAATGAGGCTGCCTAATCATGCAACGTGATAGTTGAGGACATGGCACAGATGTTATAAAAAAGCTACTAGGACAGCACTCCAATCTGATAGTTTTTTGCCACACAACAGACATTTCGGGCAGCACCCTTCCTCAGCGTGTGTACATTCAATTACAACCAGTACTGCACACACACACACACACACACACACACACACACACACACAGGTGGGTTTAATACTACAACCAATACTGCACACACAGGTGGGTTTAATGCTGCGTTCATGCCACCTCGGAATAACAGGCACCGCCACTGAGGTTATGTTGTTTTTCTGACTGGCAGCGTTCACATGGTCGGGATGCGTGTTCTTCTTCTTCTGTTATATCGGTGTTTGGCATAACAACTTTTTGCATGACTGCCACCAACGGTTGGCCGTAGCCGAGAGCATCAGGTGGTGAAAACATGGAGACCACAATAACAGAAGATGTGCTGCTGTTTTCTTACGCGAGCATAGAAACAGCACATCGCCAGGTGTTTGTTTGTGTTATCTGCAGGACAACCAACGGGAAAAGACACGGATAATGTGTTGTTTTTTTATACATAGGCCTATTTATGAATAATTTGAAACATATTATGTCTGTGTATGTTTCTTGGCAGATGCATTTGTCCACAATAAACAGTTTATTATCATTGAAATATGTACAGTGACCCAAAGTCGCCTCCATCAAACGTCAGTTGTCAACAACGCGTCACCAGCTGGGGAACTCTGTTATCTAAATCCAGCGCCAGTTTCCCTCCTCTGATTCCCACAGGACGTTACGTGAATGGTGACGTTTTCACTCGGAAAAACGTTTTTCCGATGTCCATGAACGCACGGTAATACTACAACCAATACTGCACACACACAGGTGGGTTTAATTATATACAGCACAGGTGGAGTTAACCACAACTAGCACATTAACTCAATCAACAGATGGAGCCAGAACCAGTCCAGATCAGGGTTAAACACAAACCAAAACATTACAGTTTTTTTGGATTGCTTAAGCACGATTTTCAAAACAGGGCCCGTGTTTTCAAAACACTACACCCAATTAGCACAACCACACACCCAATTAGCACAACACTACAGATCCTTTGCATAATCAAACACTCTTGTAAAAACTATACACTTCTGTTTAAAAACCACACTTTGTTACCATATGAAACACACACGTTTCACATTACTATACTCTGTTTGCACGAGTTACACTCTTCTGTGATAAACCTAAAACACTTTTAGCACTTCTACTTCCCTATGATTAGAGTAGGCTACCATCAACAAAGTACAAATATAATGTAAATTCACCAAACACTACACAAGACCAATGTTACAGACTGAAGAAACTCATTTATTTCTCAACATGCCCAAAATGTTGACATGGAGATTCATAATACTGTAACAAAATGTCACTTTACGTATTGTACTGTAAGTTTACTGTAAAAAAAAAAAAAAAAAAAAACTAGACATTTGTCTCTTCGCCTAGCTGGATCTGGCCAGAGAATTTCATCAACATCACAGGCAATGTTGTCATTAGCAAGACACCTTGGATGACGAATCCATCCTTGCATTGCCGCTACCTCCATCTGGTCCCAGGCCTCCTCCATGGCTTGGATGAGGGGTACCTCAGCCTGGAGACGGAGATCATATACCTTCCACCGCCATGCCGAGAAAAACTCTTCTCTAGGGTTGAGGAATGGAGAGTATGGTGGAAGATATAGGACGGTGAAATGTGGATGTTGCTGAAACCAGTTGTGAACCAGAGCAGAGTGGTGGAAAGACACATTGTCCCAGACAACAATGTATTGCATATGATCGATTTGATTTGCTGCGGTTATGTTGTGCAATTGGTCCAAGAATGTAAGTATGAGTGCTGTGTTGTAAGGGCCCATATGGGCATGGCGGTGGAGGACCCCATTCTGTGTAATGGCTGCACAGAGTGTTATATTACCCCCACGTTGCCCTGGGACATCGACTATAGCCCTGTGGCCAATGATGTTTCTTCCCCTCCTTCGTGCTCTCGTCAGGTTGACCCCAGCCTCATCTACGTAAATGAACTCATGCTGGATCTCCTCTCCATCCATTCGTAAAACTCTCTGAAGAACAGTGTCAGGCAAAATTGTGTAGTTCAGTGTAGATGTAGTATACATATTACAATACAGTAAAAGATTATGAGACAGTATGCAAGATCACACTGCTAAAGTGAATACATACCTCTGCATAATCCTGCCGCAGTCGGTTCACCCTGTCAAAATTGCGCTCGAAAGGCACTCGATAAATTTGCTTCATTTGAATATGTTTTTTTTTAGGATGCGTGCCAGTGTTGATGTTGAGACCTGATGGATATCGTTGAAACTGGCGTGGTCATTGACAATGTTAGTTTGGAGCTGACTGAGTATTATAGCATTGTTGGCCAAAACCACGTTTCCTATCTCCCTCTCTTGCTGTTGTGTGAACATAGGAGGCCTTCCCCCTTGTCGTTCCTCACCCTCAATCCTATGTAGAAAAAAACCCCGTATACAATAGTACAGTAATTTCACAGGAAAAGGTAACGGATCTCATTTGTCAGATTCGGTCCTCTTTGAGCACCTTCTTGTCTTCCTCTTCCTCTACCTCTACCTCTACCTCCAGCATGGCCTCCATCTCTTCCTCTGTTGATTCCTCCTCTGTTGATTCCTCTTCCTCCCCTTCCTCCTCCTCCTTGTCCTCCTCGTTCTCCTCGTTCTCATCCCTGTCTTACTCTTTCTCTGACTCTTTCCATTGTGCTTGAAAACCGATGAACTCACCTGCTGCTTTTTATAGTGCTTACACACCTGATTGGTGTGTCTACAATTAAGCAAACAATGTTTGCCCACCTGATGACTGTGTTGAACCAATTGGTTGGACGGTGCGGTAATTAAACAGTCAGTGCTTTGGTATTGTGAGGAAGTGACTTCATGATAGATTTTTGTGTGTAATGTATGTTAAGTGTGTTTAGTGTTTTGCAAATCACTGTGTGTAGAGGTTTTCAACAAGTGTGAGGTTGACAATGTGCTTATAGTTGTGCAAATATGGGCTGATGTTTTGCTTCTTGAGTGTAAGGTTTTGCTAATAGTGTACTACTTTTAATTTTAGTGTATAAGCAATCCAAAAAAACTGTAATAAGCAGTGGAAAATAATGTTCTGAAAACTAATAATCTGAAACTGAATCAAACTAAAATATTCCAGAAAAAATAAAACCAAACTAAAACTACATAATCAGGCCAAACTTAAACATGAATGCAAATCATTTCTGTTTTTTTTTTTCTTTTCAGAAATAGAGCAGACTTAACATTGGTACTCCAGCAGATGGTTCTATGCCTACACTTACTTCCTGTCAGACCCTCCTGCAGTGCAGATGTCAGCCAACAATCCACACGAGTTAGAGTTATGCTACGTTTCCACGTGGCCGGCTATTTTCATAAACGGAAATTTAAACATCTCCGTTTTCAAAAATAACATCATGCACAGCTGTCAGTTTTCAGAAAAGTGTTCGTTTACACGTACCAGTATATATATGCTGTCAATGCCGTCAAGAGCACGCCAAACCTGTAGGTGGCGGTGTAAACGAGAAGCTCAAACCCACGTTGGCCAATCAGAATCCCGAAAATAGCAACAACAGCAACGAATCACTTCCTCTTTCTCTCTCTCGGCTCTGTCTCGGCTGTTTGTCTCAGTTTATGTGCAAACAAAGATTTCAAAAATCTCCATTCTGGCCGGAGTTTTTAGAAAGACTCGTTTCAGAGGAGAATTCTCCGTTTGCGTGTAAACGAAGGGCACAAATGAAGGGAAATGTCTCCGTTTGTAAAAATAACCATGTACGTGTAGACCCAAAGGGTTGACGGAGAGCTGGAAGAACACTATTGTCTAAAACAGTTGAAAAAAAATGTAACGTAACAAAGAAGAGCCTCCTTGGCTGCTGGCGTGGTTCTGGTTGCACTCATGATGTTTGTCCATCAGATCCGAGCTCTGGATAAGATGACCGTGGAGAGGGTGTCAGCAGAGAGGAGCGAGTGTGTGCAGAGGATCGAGCAACGGGCCCTGCAGGAGAGGCTGGAGGTAGAGAAGAGACAGGTAACACTAACACCCCACACACACACACACACACACACACACACAGGATACACAGCACTGTGATGTATACCTGAGGTGTTTTCTTATTATTACACCATATAAGACAAGTACAAACCAAGTCGATAAACCAGGCTGTAAAAGGTAGAGCCTGTAGTGTCAGCGGGCTGGAGTTTGTATTTCAGAACTGGTATTGGTGAAGCTGCTCCGAGTAAACATTTGGTTGCCAAACGTTCTTTAATTAAACAGTATGTGAAGAAATGTTCCCAGGTGTTGACTTGAGCACATAATTGTAGGATTCTCGTAGGGTACAGATTTGATCATTGGCAAATTATCAAAGAGGTTTTATCAATATTAATAAAGTTATGAATATGGTTATTAATAACTTTATCAAATCGACAAACAATCAAAAACGGGGCACCACCCTGCAAGTCAGGGACCAATAATCAAACTGTGGAACAGTCTCATTCTGTGGTAATCCTTTAAAAAGGAATTAAAGGAAGGGGTGAATCCAAGCACGGACCTGATTGACCAGCAATTATTACAACAAGTACACAAATAATCACAAGCAACTGCTAATTAAGTATAATAAGATTTATTAACGTCACAATTATCGGTAGCTAATCAATAATCCTTCAATAATAAACTCATATACCTCTTTACAATATCACAACCAAAAACAAAACAAAAGCAAAGCAACGCAGCATGGACACGTCTGTGTCTGTGTGTGTGTGTGAGAGGGGATGAGTGAAAAGGGAGGGGCGGTGTCGATCGTAGTTCTAACACATCAAACAACTCCAAAAATGGCTACTCCTGTGAGCTGCACAAACTATTTAGCCTCAAGAGGGCGGTAGTGGTGCTGGGTGCACGGGCAGGGGCTGAAGAAGCCGGGGGTTGCTAGGCAACGCGCACGCTTAGCTGGTATGGTAGCTAGTTCCTGTGTTAGCTCTATACCAACGTAAGCCAATTCCACGTGTGAAGCTGGCCTACAGCGTTAGCTCGGGAGCTACGCGGCTAGCCTGTGTGTGTGTGTGTGTGTGTGTGTGTGTGTGTGTGTGTGTAGAGAGAGAGAAGAAGAGTAAAGAAAAAAGGGGCACTCTGATCTTTAGTTATTGATAATGACCCAGTTCCCCTCAGCCACTCAGGTCTGGGCTAACGTGTGGTTTAGGACAGACTGAGACTTTGTTTTGCTGAGGAGAACGTCACTATAACTAATTCAGTGACTAACAGCTGATTTTCACGATTCTATCGCAGACAGTAACTAAACTCCTGAAAGGAGTGATTTAAGCAGGTAGCGATTACGGTTATACCCAGCTACTTAACAACATAAATCAACGAGTATAGTGATCAATTTATACATTCACAGCACAGATTAATAATCACATATGGACCGGTACATGATTAAATCAGATCACATTAATGGCAACAATGGTAGCGAACCCTTTGCTCATTAATAACAAAACAAAACGCACTAGTTCTAATATCTGCCCAGAACTGTGTAAGCCTCTTACTGTGTGCGTTGTTTGTCAGTTAAAACTCTTGCCAGAGTTTAACGATCCGTTTCGTCCCGAAGCAGAGGGGACAAGACGTAATCCAGGTCGACCAAACAAGAAACAGGACGCCGTCCTTTTCTTGAATCCAGGCTGATTAAACCCGCTGCAGATGAGGGAATACTTCGGCCAGTATTTCCTCGGATCCCCTTTATATCAGGGATTCACATGTAGGCCAAGATCTTTTGTCTTGCCTCCCCTGTGTCTCACCAGTCAACTCAATCTGAGCCAAATCACTGTTTAACCAGCTTCTTGGTCCCCAACATAATGTACTTTCAGAAATATCCTGACATAAATGAAGTTGGATGTTTTTCATAACCTCTAAGTACAGGTCAGCACCAAGCCCACTGGCACAGGCCTGAAGAAATCCCTTTTAAACCTTTTATGCTCCACATATCTGGAACAAACTCCCAGAAACCTGTAGGTCCGCTGCAACTCTGTTCTTTTAAATCTAAGCTAAAGACCTATCTTTTTGATGTTGCTTTTCTTTAAATAATCTATTTTATTAACTTTAATTTCTTATACTGCACTGTAACTTTTATTCTTATACTGCACTATCAATTTTATTCTTGTCTTTTAATGTTTTTAATTTGTTTATTATTGTTTTTTAATTGTTTTCTAACTGCTCTTTAATGTTTTATGTAAAGCACTTTGAATTACCCTGTTGCTGAAATGTGCTATATAAATAAAGCTGCCTTGCCTGCTTTGCCTTTTATGTACATCTGAAGATCATGACTTTACCTTGTGTCAGCAATAGTTACTCTCAATAAATATAACACAAACTAATATAAATTGTGTGTGTGTGTGTGTGTGTGTGTGTGTGTGTGTGTGTGTGTGTGTGTGCGTGTGTGTCTTTAAGCAGGTGTCCCTGGTCCGTGAGCTGAAGAGCTGGTGTCTGTCCAAGCTGCAGAACATGGATCTTGGCTTGAAGGAGGAGCCCGGCAGCACCAGGCTGCAGCGCTGCTCGTCTGTGGCCGAGGGCCTGGATGGAGCCGGCCTCACTGTGCTGCCCTCTGGCTCCCAGTGCCCGGAGCTCCACACCAGCCCTGTCCTCCTGTCCTCCAGCCGGGAGAGGCCCAGTGTGGCCGAGGGCGGCTCAGCCAACCATTACTTTGTGGTTCATGAGGAGAGCTCTCCAGGTAATTAACAGCTCCACCATCAGTGAGCCAGTAAGGCCAGTAATGCTGAAAGAGACAGCAGTTAGCCCTATATCTCTCACAAAAGACGAGCAGTTGAAGAAAATAAAAAGCAGCAATTTGACTCGATTCACTAAATATTTTGATGTCATTAATTAAGTGATGTCATGAATCAGCTCAAATTCACAAAAGAAGGGAGACCACACATAGTTAAGGATAATATGAAAACCAGTGTATTTAACCCAAATTAAATATTGCTATAAAAAAGGATAAAACATGTTTTTCAGTAGTATCAGTATTCAATTCAATTTTATTTATAGTATAAAATCATAACAAGAGTTATCTCGAGATAGAGTAGGTCTAGACCACACTCTATAATTTACCATGACCCAACAATTCTAGTAATTCCCCCAAGAGCAAGCATAGTGCGACAGTGTGACAGGAAAACCTCCCTTTAGGAGTAGTAGTGTAGTGAGTGTGTGGAAAACAACAGAACCTAAAAGATGAACCCAACCCAACCCAACCCAACCCAGCTGGCTGTGTGGACAGAGAGATCTGAGCTGCTCAGCTCCAGCCCTTAAGTAGAAAGAGAAGGGCAATCAGGAAGAGTGGGCTCAGGTGAGGCTTGTCTTCCTGCCACACTGCCTCTTAAACAGCTCACAGGGGAAATGGCAAGAGCCACCCCCAGAGTGGGAGGGTCCTAACAGTCATTAGGCTGGATAATAAAAAGGATTTGGTGTGTGCTGCTGAATGTGCTCAGTGAATCTCTTCTGAACTTTAACAGACGCTGATAAGAATCAGAATGCAGCAGCCAGGAGCCCGCTCTCAGCTGTCCCAGTGGTTCGGCCCAAGGAGCGTCCTGTGCTCTGTGCCGACTCCCAGAGGAAGAAGCAGGACCTGCAGGACGGGGACATGGTGGAGTATGGTGCGAGGGGGGGCAGAAGCCTGTCTCCGGCCACAGAGCGCCGCTGCAGCAACAGGACTGAAGCCGGCCTCAGGGACAGGGAGCGAGGCCGGGACAGAGGGAAGCTCCACAAGAAGCATTTCCGGGGAAGGACTAAGTCCAGAGGGGCCACAGGGGCTACAGGGGCTACGGGGGCCACAGAGGCAACTGGGGCCACTGGGGCCCAAACTCTGGAGATGTTTGGAGAGCAGCCCAGTGAACCCTCCTTTGCCCAGGAGAAGGACAACATGCACGCTCTGGAGGTGACCCAGTACTTCTTCGAGGCGGTGTCCACCCAGATGGAGCGCTGGTACGAGAGGAAGGTGCAGGAGGCGCGCTGGCAGGCGGAGCAGCGGGCGCAGGCCGACAGAGCCGCTCTCACCCAGAGGATCAGCTACCTGGAGGACGAGCTGCGCATGCTGAGGACTAACAGACAGAAGGACTGCTAACACACAGCGCATCGGTCAGCACCAGACTGCATGTGGACATGTGGACACACACTCCGGCAGGAAATATGGCAGCTCTCGTTTGTGTGGAACTAAACCAGTAGATATAAAGCTGTGTGTCAAAAGATTGATCTGATGTGCCATTTTAACATAGATCCACTACATTGTGTCAAACAGCATTACACACACACGCGCAGAGTAGAGGAACCAATGATGGTCCTCTCATCTAACAGAATATGAAATTACAGTAAAATGTAATGATCTTGTGTTACTTTGGAGGAAACACACCTGCCAAAAAACTAGATGAACAGCTGTTGAGACACACACACACACACACACACACACACGAGCAAAGAAATGTGTGGTGGATGATGTGTGTGATGTGTCCCTGGATGGTGGTGAAAGCTGTGTGATGGAGGGATTACAGTAGAATAAGCTGTTAGTATCTGCCTGCTGCTTATTTATGAGAATATAGCTGAACTGACACTGTATATAATGACCCCTGAAGGCTCTCCTCTTCAGTTTTTTTTTTATCAGAATCTGAAAATTTAAACTTTTACAGTGTTTAAATTTTTTTTATAAACTGATCAAATTTTCAAAAGAAACAAATTAATTAAATCGGCATTTCAAAAAATTAAAAAAAGATATTATATATCCTTATCTTGATAAGATGTAAATGTTTGGTATTGCGTTTCTCATATGTCCATCTCACATTTAATTAGTCTCCTGCGTTAACATGAACAGTTCTCATTTCATGATCACTTTAATTTAAAGATGTGTGCCACCTTAAATCCAGCGACACTGAGACTAAAGCAGCATAGAAGATTCCTTCATTTCAGTTAATATTAACAATACATCAAATCCCTATGATGTTATTTTGACTGCAAAAGGGATGACTTTAGCTGACAATTAAACACTGTAAAAGTGTAGAATTATTCCATTGGCACTCTCCAGACCAAATAACAAGCCTTAACATTTATTGTCATAATACACACTATGTCTCCTCACCAGTTCCTTAACAACAGTGTCTTAGTGAGTGTGTGAGAGGAGGAACGTGTTTACAGTTCACTGACCAGGACAGTTAGAGGAGATGCAACACTCGGCACACTCTTTGTTACTGCATACCAGCAGAGGATCTCTACTACGGTCGACACTGGAGCGGCAACATTTACAGGATTCAGCAGTTAGTCCATCAAAAGCAAATGAATCAGCAACTATTTAGATAATCCAGTAACTATTTCAGTCTTAAAGCAAAAACACGACAACACCTGATTGCAGTTCCTCCAATGTGAGGATTGGCTGCTTCTGTCCCTTTTAATATCATTATTCACTTTTGTCTGGAGTTTCACAGAACAACCGATGAATGGACAATGAAATAATGATGAGTTGCAGCCCTGGAAGACACCAAACCAAAGCGTGTTTCTAATCTCGTCTCCCTGCATACCGAGGCCAGTCCTGATGGAAAACATCACTTCTGTTATGTGGCACTGTTACTATCTGTCTGATGTAGTGACTGTCTGCTCAACATGTTGCTTGGTTACACATGAATAACTCTGTGGATATGAATAATGCACTGTGTATGATGATGCCAGAAGACATATTTTGTATTAAAAAAAAAAAAAGATCATTCTGAATCATCTGTGGCTTCATTAGTTTCCCTTTAATATACAATATCCTTACATATTATTAACAGCACCAACAGAAGTGTGGCTGAGGGCCAGTCAGCCTCAGGGGTTAACGGGTGCAGCCTTTGGGTCAGTTCCATCAACACATCCTGGAAAAGGTGTCCAGCCAAAGCCTCAGTGACAGCAACACTCCCCTGCACACAGTCTCCACAGAAAGCAGTCCAGACCCCCAGCAGCTCCCAGTCACCGGCCGGCCAACCCCAGAGACTTGTGCAGCTCCTCCAGGTGGTTGCTTGCTTGTGTGATCATCATACGGATGGCATCCTGCAGGAATAATAAGGAAGAACTGCAGTAATGGATAGAGAAGAGGATGCTGGGAGAACATGGACACTCTCTCTACACATATTCCATCCATAAGTCCATGCGTAGTTTGAGGGGAAGAAAAGGTAACTCAAGGTTCATGTACTGTTTTTTTCCTGAGCTTTCAATCAATCACAAATCACAGTCTTGATTAGTTCTCAGCCAGTCTCGCAGACCTTTCTCCACACGCTAGAATGGCTTGAAACAAGGTAACCAAGGCTGTTTTTCCACAAAAAATGTTACATAGTCCACGGTAGAACTTCACCACAAAGAAATGAAATGCGTGTGGCAGGGCACCTTTTAAAGGCTACACTGAAAGCAAGTAAGGGGACCTTGAGTTAAGATTATTTAGCCAAACTATAGTTTCCACAGTTGTCAATTAACTTTCACCCACTTATTAATTGTTGCAACAAGAAATATGTATCGGCATTAATAGACTGTAGAAACAGTCAAGTTTGAACCATGGTCCCTTTGATGTGGGCAACTAAGCACTTCAGATATTCTCATTAACATACTCCTGTTGTGAGCAAGTCATCAGCTCTTTGACCCACAGTGGTTCAACGTGAGGCCCACGGGCCAATGACGTGACATTAAATACATGCATTATGTTTGAATCCTCCGCTGACCATTCCAGTACTCTCACTTCCAACAGCCTACAGTAAGAGACTACACGCCGCTAACAAGCATCGGTCAGGTTAGGAAAGACAGGCAGTGGCGTCTTGAGTGTTGCAGGAATCACGTTGTGTCAACTAAGGTTAGCGATTTGGGCCTGCGCTGCTCCCTGAATCGGCCGCTGCTGGAACACCAGCAGGGCGGCTCCCGGCCAGCTGGCTGTGGAATGCTAACATGCATCTGTGTACCTGGTCTGTGGCGTTCTTGTTCCTCTTGAACTCGTCTCTGGCCCAGTCACTGAGGTACTTCCTGTCTGCCTGGTCAGGTACCTTCCGTATGGCCCTCAGCATGTTCCTGTAGATCCCCAAAACTCTCTGTCTCTGTAAGAACTGGCACAAAATCATCGGAAATATGGACCAAGAATCAGAATCTGATTCACAATCGGAGTTTTTGCCAAGTAGCAATTTGCCCTGGTTGTTGATTGGTTGACACAGATACATGAATAGATACATACATACAGCTCAATTAAAGCCAGACTAAAAGGAAGCTAAAGAAGAAGAACTCGATGATGGGTTAGTGCTGGAGAAGCAGCTGGGCTTGTACTGAAGAGATCTGACAGACGGGGTTCAATACTAGCACCACCCACCAGCAACATGCTGGGAAAATATGCACCAACCATTACCAACCCTAACCCTAACCATTACCAGTGGTAATCTATTGAGTGGCTGGTAAGATCTGAACATTCACTAGCCATTTGGCTGGTGGATGGACCCTGATCACAGACCTTACAGAGAACACCCTCTGACCTGTGTCCCAGACCAAGTGATAGGGGAAGACCCCGCCCTACTCTCCCTCTGAATGGCTAGTAGTCGGTGCCTGCTCTGGTTGGGTTGGTTAGGTTAAGGCAAGAGGAGTGGGATTGGTTATGGTTGGGGTAAGAATGTCAGGGCGAGCCAATCAGGGATGAGCTCCCTAATGAATATTCATGAATCTTCCCCTACCACCCTGTAAAATAAACTATCGCACCTCAGACAGACTGGCTGCTCCATGCTAACTGTGCTAACCCATGCTAACAGTGCTAACCCATGCTAACAGTGCTAACCCATGCTAACAGTGAGAAGAGGCTGGCAGGTGTCCCCGTTATTGACCTGAACCCATCTAACGGTAACATGTTGTGATGAAGAAGCCATGCACAGCTCAGCTGATCACTGTACGACCTGTTACGTCACAGAGCTGCAAACAAACAAAGTCTTTGTTGAACCGAGGACAGACGGACACACACAGACAGTATATAAAAGAAGGGAGACACACAGACAGTATATAAAAGAAGGGAGACACACAGACAGTATATAAAAGAAGGGACACACAGACAGTATATAAAAGAAGGGAGACACACAGACAGTATATAAAAGAAGGGACACACAGACAGTATATAAAAGAAGGGACACACACAGACAGTATATAAAAGAAGGGACACACAGACAGTATATAAAAGAAGGGACACACACAGACAGTATACAAAAGAAGGGACACACAGACAGTATATAAAAGAAGGGAGACACACAGACAGTATATAAAAGAAGGGACACACAGACAGTATATAAAAGAAGGGAGACACACAGACAGTATATAAAAAGAAGGGACACACAGACAGTATATAAAAGAAGGGAGACACACAGACAGTATATAAAAGAAGGGACACACAGACAGTATATAAAAGAAGGGAGACACACAGACAGTATATAAAAGAAGGGACACACAGACAGTATATAAAAGAAGGGAGACACACAGACAGTATATATAAAGGGGACACACAGACAGTATATAAAAGAAGGGACACACAGACAGTATATAAAAGAAGGGAGACACACAGACAGTATATATAAGAAGGGAGACACACAGACAGTATATAAAAGAAGGGACACACAGACAGTATATAAAAGAAGGGAGATACACAGACAGTATATAAAAGAAGGGACACACAGACAGTATATAAAAGAAGGGAGACACACAGACAGTATATAAAAGGGACACACAGACAGTATATAAAAGAAGGGAGACACACAGACAGTATATAAAAGAAGGGAGACACACAGACAGTATATAAAAGGGACACACAGACAGTATATAAAAGAAGGGACACACAGACAGTATATAAAAGAAGGGAGACACACAGACAGTATATAAAAGAAGGGACACACAGACAGTATATAAAAGAAGGGACACACAGACAGTATATAAAAGAAGGGACACACAGACAGTATATAAAAAAAAGGAGACACACAGACAGTATATATAAGAAGGAGACACACAGACAGTATATAAAAGAAGGGACACACAGACAGTATATAAAAGAAGGGAGATACACAGACAGTATATAAAAGAAGGGACACACAGACAGTATATAAAAGGGACACACAGACAGTATATAAAAGAAGGGAGACACACAGACAGTATATAAAAGAAGGGAGACACACAGATAGTATATAAAAGGGACACACAGACAGTATATAAAAGAAGGGACACACAGACAGTATATAAAAGAAGGGAGACACACAGACAGTATATAAAAGGGACACAGACAGTATATAAAAGAAGGGAGACACACAGACAGTATATAAAAGAAGGGAGACACACAGACAGTATATAAAAGAAGGGACACACAGACAGTATATAAAAGAAGGGACACACAGACAGTATATAAAAGAAGGGAGACACACAGACAGTATATAAAAGAAGGGACACACAGACAGTATATAAAAGAAGGGACACACAGACAGTATATAAAAGAAGGGACACACAGACAGTATATATAAGAAGGGAGACACACAGACAGTATATAAAAGAAGGGAGACACACAGACAGTATATAAAAGAAGGGAGACACACAGACAGTATATAAAAGAAGGGAGACACACAGACAGTATATAAAAGAAGGGAGACACACAGACAGTATATAAAAGAAGGGAGACACAGACAGTATATATAAGAAGGGACACACAGACAGTATATAAAAGAAGGGAGACACACAGACAGTATATAAAAGAAGGGAGACACAGACAGTATATATAAGAAGGGACACACAGCTCGGCCTTACCTGTTTCAGAGAAAGCGCTGCAGACGGTAACCTTGAAGCGGCCATCTCAGACAAACCGGATGTTGTGATCACGTGACTACCGCCTTTTTCCGTATGTGTCTCCCTCTGCTGGAGGGAGGTATTCATGAGCCCATAGGGCTGAGGCATCAGACAGTGAAACATATACTAATGGATTCCCAGAAGAAAGACAAAGACTGTATACAGCAGGGAAACGCCTGGATGTCACAATATCATGGAAAAACCAACCTGGGACTAGAAAAGCTCTCCTAGAATTCATCAAGGCAACCAGATTATTCCTCAGGAAATCGGAAACTAAATGGGAATATAGTTTTGCCCTGTGTGAGGCAGCAATGTGCCGTGAAGGTGTCTAGACTGCTGGAAATTAGTAGTAGTAGTAGTAGTAGTAGTAGAAGAAGAAGAAGAAGGAGAAGAAGAACCACCAGGCTTCATAGTCCGCATGAATGCTTTGGTTCCACCATTTGCCTTCTGTGGGAAGGTTAGCCGGGACGTCCTGGCTGTCCAACACTAGCATCTGTGCCTTGAGAATGAAAAGAGAAGGTTTTCCCTGAGGGGATGAGACCCATTGCTGCTCAGTGCTGATTCTCCGCCCCTGTAATCTGTTTGGGTCACTTGGTTGGGTGCTATGCCTACGAGGTTGTTGGACTGACAGTGTGGCTTGTGTGTGTGTGTGTGTGTTGGTGTTGATATTGACCAACTGTTTTTGTTTATATGCTTGATCATTTATTTTTACATTTATAGTCAATTTTACTTGTATTGGACTAAACTTCTATGTACTATTCTAATCCTTTTATCTTTTTAGGTGTGACATTGTACAACCTGTCCAGGGACAGCAGATGTAAAATAGCCTTTTGGCTAATTCTGGCACACTGTACATTTTTTTTTTAATGTATTATTAGTGTGCATTGTCCCGGTTAAATAAACCTGAAATAAATAAATATTCATATGTGTATATTGAAATGTGTAAATGATCCAACACAGAATAGTCTAAGGATGTTAATAAGCAGAGGCCCAGACAGAGCAGCCTTGTAAACAGTTTATTGTGTGGATCATTCACTTCATGGTTTAACAGATGGGTGCGATGAAGAAACGACGTCTGCTGACATGTCAGTCCACGTTACACATCACAGCTACTCCTACAGACAGCAGACGGCCTTCATCAGAGCTGGAGTCAGTCTGGAGACATGGGACTGTAGAACTCCTGACGGAGCTGGGACCCTTCACCCCCACAGCTGACTCGGGTGTGTTCTCCTCTCCAGAGGCCCATTCCTTCAGATGTCCCACAAACATGCTACAGTTAGCCACGAAGCCTCTGTCAGCTCTGCACATCTGTCGCTGTGTTCACATCGAACATGGATGATTTGATGACCTTCATAACACTGACTAAAACATCCACAAAAAGGATTTCAGGTCTATGGTACGAGGAGGACAGAGGTATTTACTGACTCTTCACTGAGGTGGTTCACACTAAAACGGGGTCATCATGTCATCTCAGACGTGCAAGTTAAAGCAATCCTCATTACATTACAAAAGAAACGGAGAATTCCCCTGATAACGAAGACCAAACAGTAAAGGTTGCTATCAAACTCTACTCAAATCTACAGTAAAAATAAGAAAATAAAGGCACATGTACATCCGTCTGTTTGAAGAGTCCTTTGTTGCGTTGTGCAGTTGCTTGCTCCCCACTTCTCCCTCCTCCCTTCCTGTGGGAGCATCTACTGGTCGGCCGCCGTGACCAGTTCAAACCACTGTCTGAGCGCGTCGCTCAGCGTCTCCGGCAGGGCGTTGACATCTCGCAGGATGACGTAGAAGGGGAAGGGGAACTCGTCCATGTAGGAGTGGATCTCTGGCATTTCTCCCGGCCCTCTGAATATGGGCACCTTGATGTCCAGGATGGAGTCCTGCAGCGCAGCGCCGGGGTTAGTTACACTTTGTGTCTGCATGTTTACAACATCAAAAAGTTCTAATTCTTTTTCACTTACCCGAGAGTTGGGGTTGTCAAGCACCACAAAGGTGATGAAGACATTGGCGCTGCGTGCCGCCCGCACTGCTGCCATCACCCGCTCCTTCCCCTCTAGGAACAAGCCCCGGCCGTCAGACACCACGACCAGCAGCTGGGCCGTCTCTGTGGGGGGAGGGCACAGGTCACACAGGAATATACATATATGTATACAGTCATGTGAAAAAATTAGGACACCCATGCTAAAGTTGACTAAAAAGAGGAATACAAAAATTACCTTTTGGAAATTCATCTTAATGCCTTAATTAAAAAAATTGGGAAAAATCCAACCTTTAAGGACACCAATTTTCTATGTGAATGAATAATGTATCATAAATAAATAAATGTTCTGCCTTAATTGATGGTTTGATTTGCATTGAGAGTTGATTTTATGGAAAGTACCCCATGCCAATCTCTAGATATGGTGAAGGGTATGTGATGATGTGGGGGGGCCAAGGGAACTTTATCAGGATGCATAGTATCCTGGATCCATGAAATAACTGGCCTTTAAAAATAACCATCTGCCTGCCTCTATGGGAATTTAACATAGGGGCATATTCACTTATGCCCCTGTATTTTAAGGCAGAACATTTATTTATTTACGATACATTATTCATTCACAAAGAAAATTGGTGTCCTTACAGGTTGGATTTTCCCCAATTTTTTTAATTAAGGCATTAAGATCAATTTGCAAAAGATGATTTTTTTTATTCCTCTTTTTAGTCAACTTTAGCATGGGTGTCCTAATTTTTTCACATGACTGTATACATAGCTTGATGAGATTGACACAGCTGTATAGGTTACAACTCGTAAATCGACATACGTCTTTGATCAGCGCTAAAAACATAAACTGCTGCTAGAAATGTGTCCGCTGAAAGTCACCTCGGCAGGACGGATATGTCACTCGACTGATTTCTGCTGCAGGAATGGATTGGACCGAGGTGAAAACACATCGGACATTTTATCACCTTTTAAAGTTGTTAGCAAACATCACACACAGAGCAACATTAGCATTCATTTGGACTTGTGTTTGTATCCACCTGATCAATTAAGTCCAATGTTCACTCTTCTTTTTGGTGCTGTAGAGACTACAGTACCCATAATGCAGTGTAAGGGACTTTTGGGCTGCGTCCCGATAGAAAAGAAGCTCTTTAACTGCTACATGTTCCGCCTTCTTTAGCAGCTAGTTGCAGACTCAGTCAGCTGTTCAGTGCTGGAAACCCAAACAACAAAAGGCTCCGCGGAGATGACGAGAACTGAAGAATCAGGATATTTCTCCGTGGCTTTATTGCTACATTCAACCGCTTTCACATCACACATAATCATTTGATCCTCTATTGCAAACATATTGATAAGAGCAGCTTTAAAACCCACCATTGCTTTACATCTCTCAGCAGCAACTAAATATCATGTATATTTAATCTCTTATTGAACCCAAGGGTCACCTCAACCCAACTTCTTGCCCTTAATGGTGCAGAACGTTAGTGTAAGTGTGTGTACTGGGTCTGGCGCTGCTGATCCAGTAGTGCACTCAGAAGAGAAGGAGGGGTTTGTTTTGTCCTTCGAGCACCTGGCTCACATGCTGGACCTTCCCTGTGTCTTAGTGCCACACTGAAGGCTGTCTGTGTCCTATCAGATCCAGTCTGGGCACTGAAATGGGTTTTGACTGGGCAAAGTGAGGTATCAAACAGCATCTGAAGTGGAATGGGTACCTAAATGTTACCTAAATCGTTTAAGCACAATCAAAAATAGAAAGCTAATGGAACCATCTTATCTGTTGAGTCAAAGCAGAGGTTTACCAGCTCAGTGTAACACTGTCCCATTATGGTCCCTATTCAATCCAATCCAATCCACCTTTATTTATAAAGCACTTTAAAAACAACATAGTTGAGCAAAGTGCTGAACACAATCTAAAATAAGCAATAACATATAAGCAAGCAGTAGTGGCCAACAGCCCTTTGATTAGCCAGAGTTCCACAGCAATGTGCACAGCACATGATTATTGGCTGGCTGTGAAATTTGCAGTAGGAGTCATTACCTGAGTTTAGAGATCCAGGAATCTGCTGTCGTGCTGCTAGAAACATCTGTGTTGAGGTGTCCAAAAACTACAGAGAGGCATAAACAGAGAGAGAGTCAGTGTGACAGGAGGTCACATGATCAGCCACATCATACAGGATGTAAAAACCACAAGCTCCATGGGAAATAGAGTACAATAAAAGCAAAGGGAAACTAAATGTTTAACGAGAATATGTTTTCAATGCGACAAGTTTCACGTTGCATACAGAACTGTGGATTGCCTTCCTGTTGTTTTTCATTCATTGTGTGCAGCATCACTCTATTAAAATAAAACATACTGTATCTGTTATACATAACCACTTTGTATTATTATAGAGTTAATATGAAGCACAGTGGATGGAGGAGCAGTACACAAAGTACCCACCTGTGCTATCCGGGTCTTCTTCTGTTGGAACTGACAGAGTCGGAGGATCCGAGCCCCGGACTCATCGTTGAACTGCTGCTGGAAGGGGTGCAGCAGCTGCACCTGCTCGCCAAAACTAGACACACGAGCACGTGTTAGCTTCACGTCAAATACATGTACACATAGTATGAGGTCACAAAAATGACAACTCTGTTTGTTTGAGTTTCTTGTTTTCGGTTTGTAACGTGGCTCCATCATCTCATCTGTTGTCTGTATTGTTTGACTGTGTCCACGCATAGGCTCACCTGCACACCGACACCTGGCCCACCTCCAGCAGGGTGAGAGCGTTGATGATCACGGAGAGGGATTCAAACGCCAGCTACACACACACACACACACACACACACACACACACACACACACACACACACACACACACACACACACACACACACACACACACACACACACACACACACACACACACACACACACACACACACTAATTAACAACTGATGATTATTTGCTCTGGACATGTTCAGGGAGCTGCAGCAGCATCAAGGGCTCCCTCACCTGTTTGGAGTGGTTGTCCACCATGCTGGAGGAGTCGTCCACAGCCAGACAGATCTGGTACTCTCTCTTGCTGGGCTTGGTCCTCCTCAGCCAGATCTTGTCTTTGCGGAACTGACTGGCAATATAGGGGATCACCTTCCTCATGTTCAGACGCTTCCCTGTGCGGTAGTCCCCTCTGTGGAGCAGCAGCAGCACATCACACACACACTCAACTACACTGTGTCTCTGCTGTAACAGCAGCACATCACACACACACACACACACTCAACTACACTGTGTCTCTGCGGAAACAGCGGCACTGGCAAACAACGTGTCATCACAGAAGACACAATCAGGAGAAGACACGTAAGACCAGTCAACCTGGTGACCACGAGGCTCAGTGGAACAATAGATGTGATCATTTAAAACGTCCATTATAAGAGGTATAAAGGGAGGGGAGTGTGTTGGTCCTCACTTGAGTTTGGCAGCCTGTGTGGGCTCCAGGATGAGGCGGAGCTGCTCACACAGCTGCTGGGACAGAGCTGAGGTCAGAGTCTGGTACTGGTGCCACATGGAGGCTGCTGCACTCTCCTGAACACAGACAACAACACATCAGTCACAGGGTTTCACCACTTACTTAAATTTAGTTACTAGTAGTTTAGTTTACTTTGCAGAAGCTCCCCTGTCTACTTTTTTTATACAGTGTTCAAATGGTTCCCAGATTTTCTCATACAGCCCCAATTTGTTTTTTAATATATAGGTTAAACTCTCCATGGACATACATAACCTCCTAACCCTAACCCATATTCTTGATCCAAGCACCAGTTGTAGGTGCCTCCATTTTCTTCCAGATGAGAGCTATAGTCCTTTTTGCCTGTGGTACGATCATTGATATGTTTAACGTTGTATATGAGCCATTATAACTCAATGTTATCTGGAAATGGTGGGTCAGCCTCACCTCCTCCTGAGTTCCTGGAGCCAGGTGGTGCCAGGCCTCCAGCTGCAGCTCCATCTCCCTCCTCAGCTCCTCGGGATCTCTCTCTGCTTTCTACACACACACGCACACACACAAACAAAGCTCTGAGTCTGCCTTTGTTAAACCACACAAGAAAGAAAGAAAGAAAGAAAGAAAGAAAGAAAGAAAGAGTAGTTCTGTACCTGCATGGTGTCCAACAGCAGCTCAGGAACTGTGTGAATGGTGGATTCTGTGCGTCTGTCTGCTCGCTCTTCTTCTCTGGGCTTTAGTCGGTCCTTCCATCTCTCCTCCTCCCCCTGCCTCTGCACCTCCATCTCCCCACTGTCTACACCTGCACAACAACAAGAGGAGGGGGTGATGTCACTAGGAACTTGGCGGCTCTGTAGTCTAGGTGTGAGAGAATGGGAGTGTGTCACCTGTGTGGGAGGCCTTGGCAGAGTCCAGCTGCTCAGGCTTGAGCTCCTGCACCTCAGCTGCCTGCAGCTCTTCCTGCTTCTCCGTTTCCATGGCGACATCCTCATCATTCTGATCTTCCTCCTGGTCCTGATGAGGCCCTGCTGCTTTCTGCTGGTCTGCACTGGCAACATCTGGAAACAGCATATGACCCATGTATCCACTTGAACCTGATCACATGTTGTACAGCTGTTCCTGAGTGTATGCAGTGTGATTACTGACACCACATGTTGTACAGCTGTTCCTGAATGTATGCAGTGTGATTACTGACACCACATGTTGTACAGCTGTTCCTGAGTGTATGCAGTGTGATTACTGACACCACATGTTGTACAGCTGTTCCTGAATGTATGCAGTGTGATTACTGACACCACATGTTGTACAGCTGTTCCTGAGTGTATGCAGTGTGGTTACTGACACCACATGTTGTACAGCTGTTCCTGAGTGTATGCAGTGTGGTTACTGACACCACATGTTGTACAGCTGTTCCTGAGTGTATGCAGTGTGATTACTGACACCACATGTTGTACAGCTGTTCCTGAGTGTATGCAGTGTGATTACTGACACCACATGTTGTACAGCTGTTCCTGAGTGTATGCAGTGGGATTACTGACACCACATGTTGTACAGCTGTTCCTGAGTGTATGCAGTGGGATTACTGACACCACATGTTGTACAGCTGTTCCTGAGTGTATGCAGTGGGATTACTGACCGTATGTCTGCGTGTGGTAGGCCGTATCTCCCTGCCTGATGTGTTCGTACAGGTCGGACTCCTGCTGGGCGTCGCTCTGGCTGCCGTCCTCTGAGTGATCCTTCCTGCTCTCCACTGTACGCAGACGCTTATTCACTCGCTCGTTGTAGTCGCCTGTGGAGCGCTCGTTGTCCGCCTGACCAGGTTTCCTCTTGAAGCTCTGGAGCGGCACAGAAAATGAAAAGATGAGATGGGTTGAAGAACAAAGGGAGGTAGAAGTGGAGATCCATCAGAATCCAGATGTTCCCGGGCGTACCTGAGTCTTGTTCTGCGTCTGTGTCTGTGAAGCCATTCTTGCTGTCAGCTTTGACAGGTGGCCCTCTGATTGGCTGGCATCAGCGGCTCCGCTCCCATGCTCCTAACAAACCAGAAAGATTTCAGACTTTATCTCCTTTAGGGGACGCTTTGAGTGACGGACTAAACACACTTTCAACTAGAAGGGGCAAACCTTTGCCAGGGCATGTCCTCACAATGCAGACAAGTTGCAACTGAATTTCAAATCTTGTATTATTTTTACCAAATCTTGTATCTTTTACCAAAGACATATTTCTTTTACTACTAATTTTTAATAAACCCTTATTTCAATCCAAGCTCAGTAAGTGACTTGACAATGCAATATTAGCTGTTTGTTGTCTTTAATATTGTATGCATTTTTGAATATGTTGATATCCTCTGTCTCTGACCTGGAGAGATTTCTAAGGTGGTCCCCCCCCCATCCTGCGGTGCAGTGTACCTCTTTAGCCTGGTCTCTCTCGGCCGCCTCTCCTGCCAGCTCCACAGCTGTATCACTCTGAAGGCTCTGCTCTCCAGTTTGGCCCGCCGTGTCGTGCTCCTTCCTCTCAGCTGACTCCGGCTGCTCCTCTTCCTCACCTCCTCCCTCCTCCTCCTCCTCCTCCTCCTCCTCCTCCTCCTGTAGGCATCAACAGTCCCAACAGTGACTCAAATGTTCATCACATGGGGCATAACACCGTACAACAGCACTTTGACATACGCACCTTTGGGTTGTGTCCTTTGTCATTGGGAATAGTCAGATCTTCGTCTCTTCCTGCCTCTTGTCCTCTCTCCTCCTCCTCTTCCTTTTCATCTTTCTCAGCAGACTCCTCGTCTCCCTCGGCTTTCTCTCCTCCCTCCTCTCCCTCCCCCCCCTCCTCCTCTTCAGTTCTGGGTTCCTGATCGCTCTCCTCATCTGGCTGCTCCGTCTGCTCCTCCTCCATCTTCTCTACTCCCTCCTCCTCCTCGCCTCCATCTTTCTGTCCGTCCTCCTTCTCGTCCAGGGCTGTGCCTTTCTCATCAATGTCCAATGGATTCTCCTCTGCAGAGAGAAAGGACAAGAGTTCACTAAGTGGAGTTAACAAACGCTGTGTCATGCCTTCATTTCAACAAGGGAATGGGTTTCACTACACGGCACACACAGCATTTAAAAATATGATATAACTACCGAAAACGTGGGTTGAGACCATGGTCTACACCAGGGGTTCTCAATCTTTTCGAGTCGCGACCCTCAGAATAATGAGGTTGGTGTTTGCGACCCCATTACCCCCCTCGACAACGAGAGAAAGAGAGCTGCAGACCGGTGAAACAGCTGTTTCTACATGCCTCCCCCCTGCTGATTTTGAGTGATCATTTTAGATGCTCTGATTAATAAACAAACAAATAATGTTTTGCTTTAATGACAGTTTAGTTTTAGGAGCTAGCACCCCTCTCTCCCCCTGACCCACCATCAGACCCCTTTCTGTATCCCAGGACCTCCTGATTTACAAATGAAGCTCTGAATAGAACACATGAAATGTACCAAACTCACACAGTAATGTAAAAGCAATTCATTTCATCACCCATCCCCCCAACCATCTGGTGACCCCCAGAAATTACCTTAAGACCCCCTTGTTGGTCTTGACCCCCAGGATGAGAACCACCGGTCTACACAACAGGCAGCCTCTGTCTGTAACTGTTACGGTCAATGCTAAAGCATCTAAAGATGACACATTTACCAAGTGGTGTGCTGCTTCTAGAGCCAAAAACTATTAGAGGTTACATCACCAAAAAAACACCCTCTGGTGACAGCTTCGCAAATGTCGGCATGTGCTGCTTTTCTTTGAAAGAATAAATAATTAAAAATAAATGTCAGTTGCAACACTGTAACAAAAAAGGATGTCGCTACACTTTTTCATTATGGGAAGTAATATTCCTAATGTTGTCACAATGCTGAAATTATTAATATTAGTTGATCAACAGAAATTTAATTGAGCGCAATTCTGATAATTGATCAATAAAGAAGAAAAAAAAACTGTTGGTCGTCTGGTTCTAAGGAAGATGAAGTCCAACACCTAAATGTATCCAGGTTAACAAATATTAATCTGATTAAACAGAATAATCAGTAGTGACAAGAACTGATCCTTGCAACAGAATAAAATGCACAGTGCAGGCCACTCCTCTTGTTAATTGTCTCATCTGGTTCTGTCTGAATAGAAGTGCTCTTCTCCTTCACTCCCTCCAAACTGCTGCCAGCATGTGCCAAGTCACAGTCCGGACTCTACCGGAACACTTCAGGGACACTTGGAACCGTCTGGTGCAAACCCCAATTAAACTGTGCTCTTGTGCACTTGACATATTCCAGACTGTGTCCCTGTTGGTATGCAGCTCTCACCGTCAGCCTCGCCCTCCCCATCATCCCCCGCCTCCTCATCCTGGTCCAGGTTCAGGTCCTCGGGCAGATCCAGGGCCTCGGGCTCAGGTCTCTTGTCCTGCTGACCGTGGTAGGGGTCCACTTCATTCTCATCAAACTCCCGCTGGGAAACAGCAAGAGCAGCCATCACAAACAGCACAGCCAAAAAAAAAAAAAAAAAAAAAAACCCTGGGAGGACAGTTTAAACCATTCAGAATTTCATCACCCCATAATAACAAGATTACCTCATCTCCTTGCTCGTTGATTTTCTCTTTCTCCTCCATGTCCATCTGTTCATCTTTGTCCTGGGTTTTCTTGTCTTTATTGGGGTCTGCAGCGTCCAAGTTGTCGTCCTTAGCAACCAGCTCTGATTCCCCCTGAGAAGCCAGTGTTGACAGGAAGTTAGGACATCTGGCTCACTTTGAAACAGGAAGTAGAAATAATTGATGTACTGCTCTCTATAAGCCTGCTGGGACTGCGCGCTGTGTACCTGGTCCATGCCCTGGCCAGACTCTTCCTCCTGCTCACTTCCTTCCTCCTGGTCATCATCCTCGTCATCCCCCCACATTCTCTCATCCAGAGTCTCTGTCTGTCCCTCACCCAGGTCCCCCATCTTTTTATCCAGCTCCTCGTCCTCCTCTTTAGCAGAGTCATCATCTTCACCTGCGGATGATTCAAAGGAGGAGAATCCACTCAGCAGTGATTCTGGGAGACCTTTCACTGTCTCTAGTGTCCTACTACAACCAGCAGCAACTGCAAGTGGAACAAGCCAACAATGATATAATATTATATAAGCCAATATTAATAGCAATAGGCTGTAGTTACCTGGTTCTTTCTCCTCCCCATCATGCATTTGGCCATCAAAGTCCTCTGACATCTCGATAGCATTGTCCTCCGCCTTGATATCCCCTTTATCCTGCTCTTCCTCCTTTTCCTGACCCTCCTGGAAAGTGTCCTCCACCTGGAAGAGGAAGAATGCGGGTATAGCTTCATGTTGGTCCAACAAGCCACCTTATACCTCCGATAGGCTTCCTTTACATTCAGCCGTTTCAAAGACTCATTCAAGTTCACATTGAGAACTCTTTGAACTCCCTACATGTCTTAGATAGAGAGCTCCATATTGGCGTGTCAGGTGGAATTACCTGATCTTCATTCTCGATCTTGTCACTGACGTCTTTGGTGCCCTCGCCCTCTCCGATACCTCCGCCCTCATAGTCGTGGAACTCCGTGGCACCTTCTCCATCTCCGCCAGCCGCCAGCTCCTGAGGAAGGCAGAAGCCCTGTGGAGGGGGGAATGGAACAGCAACATTTAGTCCCCGCTTTGAGTTGTTAACTCCCGAACCTGCTAATTGCTGTGTTGTTGGGCATGTACCTTGTGGGCGAGCTCGGTGAAGATGCTGGCCAGCACAGACAGCAGCTTGCCTGTGCTGCGGTGAGCACCCAGAGACACAGCCACGTAGTAGCGCACCAGGTCACTGTACACGGCCAGCAGGGGCTCCAGCTGCACCAGCAGCCTGCACGCTCGGCTCACCTCCTACACACACAGACAGACAGACAGACAGACAGACAGAGAGTGTGTGTAAGGGATTGAGATGGCAGTGCATGATGGTACAATACGATACCTCATTCTGAAATAATAAGCAGCTGTGTAGAATATGTGCGTGTTTAGAACCCCGGAATATTTCACTGACATTTTGATGTAAATGTATAACATGCAACCTGGCAAACATCCCAGCAGTGTGGGTTGGTTAAGATAAGACAGAATAGAAAGAATGGGCTCACAGTCACTGGCTCATGAATCAATCCCATCTACTGTAACTGTAGCTGGACATTAAGTCCTCTGGGTGTCACATGAGCAGCTGCTCTTGGTACCTGGAGCTGTGGTGGTGGACACGAGTCTCGCTGTGTCCTCAGCTGGCTCAGCAGTCTCTCCAGCCGGCCGCTAACATCTCCCACACACAGAGCCTCCACCTCCGCTGCCAGCTCCTCCTCCAGGAGTTGAGTCAGGTGACCAGGCTTTAGCAGCTCCTCCACCGGGTCTGCATCCTCACCCTCCTCTCCAGCACCCTCTGAAACATCAGGGAACAGCGTGTGGACAGCTATTAATGCTGCCAGACAGTCTCATACATACGCCATGGAGGAAATGTTAACAACATTTTGTCAGTGCCGGTGCATTTACAATGAGTTTTCAACATCCTTAAGGTTTGAGAGGTCTAGCAGCACTACAGAGATGTTTTGATATGACTGGGTCCCCTCTGTGTTTTGTCTCATACAAACATGTATCCATGGGGACTTTGTGAATACAGCATATGGAGTGCTATTTGTCAAGCCATGTTCAGATGGCGTTTGTCTGCTTTAAAAAGCTGAAAACTACCAATGATCCAAGATTCTGAAGACAGAAATAGCTTGTGGATCCCGGAGGGGGACGGAGGTAAGGAGAAAAGTGGTTGGGGGGGGCTCAAAAATACTCAGGTTTGGTGTCAACAGCATAGATGGGAACTGGCAGGAAGGTGATGTAGAAGCCCCTGATAGAAGAACGTCTAAACAGCTGGTGAGAAGTGTTTCCAACCCAGCTCACCTGCTCATGGATGGATGGCCAAAGAAGGCCTGAAGACTGCGACTACACAGATGTGCGGAATAAACCGGCACATCAGGGTTATATTGCTGCTTGAACCAACATTTAAGGAGGACTTTGAATTTCCTATACAGCAGCCCTGCAGAGAGCACTGCTGGCATCTTTCTCACCTCTCGGGGCGTCTCCACGCTGCTCTCCTTGTTGCTCTCTCTCCCTTCTCTTCACCAGGGTCTGGACAGCACACAGCACTGTGCTGATGGTTGTCTCCAGCTCAGCAGAGAACTCAGCACAGAAGGCAGGCTGCTGATCTGTTAGGGGAAGAAGAAGAGAAACAGTAAGAAACGGGATTTCATCTGACTATACAGTGCCAGTGCTGCTACTTTTCACCCTCTTTAGTTTGCCCTCATGTCTGTCAGCCAGATGTCATGTTATAGGTGTTACATTAGTAACATTTAAAGGAATGATGCTCAGTGCATTCACCTGCGTGCTGCTGTCCCAGGGAGAGCAGCTGGCTCTTCCAGGTGCTGAACTCGCTGATGCTGGCCTCCACCTGTCCTCTGACATAGTGCAGGCTCTGGGCAATGGCCGGCTTGCTGTCTGCCCTGCCGACACACATGGCCGGGGTGAAGAGCTGCTCCATGACGGGCATCTGAGCCACGACAGCACCCAGCTGCTCGAAGGCGGAGCTGCACGTCACAAAATGGTTCCTGTGGGAAACAACAGCGCTGTTGGGACGGTCTTTGGATAATGCTGCATCAAATTTCACATCAACTCTCGAGTGATTGTTTTACCATGTGTGGAGCACTCTGTCTGAGGTCTGCTGTGCCACAGAGTCCAGCTCCAGTTTCAGGCTCTGAGTCTGCTTCAGCATTGCGTTCATGCACTGGTGTAGCTGGCACCAGGCGGCGTCTCCCCTCCGCAGCAGACAGCCAGGAGGCTGGCGCTGGGCTGCCAACGGGGACGGGCACCTCAGGGTGTGCTGCCTCCAGCTGCTCGTCTCCTCCTTCTGCTGCAGGTCCTCCGGGCAGCACTGCAGCAGCCAGGCCAGCTGCTGCAGCAGGGTGGTGCACTGGGCAGCCAGCGCCTGGCCCCGGCTCACCCAGCCCTGCAGGGAGGCCTGTGGCGGGAGGGTGCAGCCTGCGTCCTCACGGTGGCTCTGGAGGTGGGCCTTGACGCCCTGGATGCTGTCTGTCAGCCTCCTGGCAGTGGAGACCAGACACAGAGACACAGTAAGAAAAAACCAGCTATGGCTGCTGAGCCTGACCTCTGACCTCACTGTGTGAAGGCCAACGAATGAAAAGACATGTCCTCAATTGGATTATTATAAGAGAAATGCAATATTGCTACACTAATATTGCTTTTCCATTTAACTAGATGCCAACATTACATCAGAGGCATTGGTATTATTACACATATATTATAACCTACTCTGGGGATGAGGGTAACTGTTTGAACATCAACCTCTTGTCCAACTTACAAAATCCAGATGTTTTTAATTACAGTTAAAGCTATAGTGCGTAGTTTCTGTCGCCCCCATGAGGAATTCTAAGTAATGACAACACTGTCGGTGCGTCCACATGATACAAGCCTTTAGTGAAAGCGCACCCCGCCACCCCTCCTCCACACAGTTGCTAGTAGCCAAGGAGGACACATGATGGACTCTTCAGAAGAGGTAATTAGTCACCGGACGCCCCAATCTTCTGAACATGGTCATACGGAGAAATCCAGAGAGAGTTGTGTGGAGCGGATAGTCTTAATTAGTTTGGTAATGGCTTGAATGTAACGGATGTTCATTAATATCAAAACATTACGCACTAAAGCTTTAATATTCTTCTAAAACAATGCTGGAATTTAACATTATCCCGTAGAGGACTTCGTAGTTCCATAGTGCAGCAGACTGACCTGAGATGGAGCCAGTGCTCCGTGAGCGTGGCCAGTCGTTGCCTCTGTTTGAGCAGCAGCTTGAAAAGGTGAGAGGAGAAACCTCTACAGCGCTCTATGTTCCCCAGACCCAGCTCCTGCAACCAAACAGTGACACACACATACACAGATACCTCAGACTACAGGAAGCTAACATCTGCTCTTCATCTGTAATCCCTGGCCCTTTCAACCAAAGAGCTGTTCTGAGCATCAGTATTGGAGTCTGACCTTGGCAGCTTGCTGCAGAGCAGTCTGCATGCTGGTTCTCCTGGCCCATGAACGGTAGAAGTACTTCTGACATCCATCCCACGCTGTCAGCAACTCTGCAAACAACCTACAACACCCAGGATGAGAGAGAGGCTTTCAGAGTACAGAAAACATATTCTAGAGTCGCCCACTACTTTGGTTTATCTTCCTCTGTTACATTACTGATTTAATACATTTCAATGAAATCTTCTTAAAAAAACAAATGAATGAATTCAACGTTTAATTATGGTTCTTACCCTAACGCTAAAATATAGTGAAATAGTAGAAACGTGTCATAAAGTCAGCTAACTGACTCAGTGTTTTAAGCTAAAGTGTGAGTGTTACTTAATGGTCCCATGGCATGAAAATTTCACTTTATGGAGGTTTTTTAACATTAATATGCATTCCCCCAGCCTGCCTATGGTCCCATAGTGGCTAGAAAGGGTGATAGGTGTAAACCGAGCCCTGGGTATCCTGCTCTGCCTTTGAGAAAATGAAAGATCAGATGGGCCGATCTGGAATCTTCTCCTTATGAGGTCATAAGGAGCAAGGTTACCTCCCCTTTCTCTGCTTTGCCCGCCCAGAGAATTTGGCCCACCCATGAGAGAGAGAGAGAGACAAAGACAGACAGAGAGAGAGAGAGAGAGAGAGAGAGAGAGAGAGAGAGAGAGAGAGAGAGAGAGAGAGAGAGAGAGAGAGAGAGAGAGACATCATGGCTTTCAAACCACGCCTTTCAAGGCCACACCACTAAGGTCTATATAAAAGAGACTTCAGATACAGTATTAGGGGACCACTAAGGTCTATATAAAAGAGACTTCAGATACAGTATTAGGGGACCACTAAGGCCTATATAAAAGAGACTTCAGATACAGTATTAGGGGACCACTAAGGTCTATATAAAAGAGACTTCAGATACAGTATTAGGGGACCACTAAGGTCTATATAAAAGAGACTTCAGATACAGTATTAGGGGACCACTAAGGCCTATATAAAAGAGACTTCAGATAGGGGACCACTAAGGTCTATATAAAAGAGACTTCAGATACAGTATTAGGGGACCACTAAGGCCTATATAAAAGAGACTTCAGATACAGTATTAGGGGACCACTAAGACTTATATAAAAGAGACTTCAGATACAGTATTAGGGGACCACTAAGGGGACCAGATACAGTAAGGGGACTTATATAAAAGAGACTTCAGATACAGTATTAGGGGACCACTAAGACTTATATAAAAGAGACTTCAGATACAGTATTAGGGGACCACTAAGACTTATATAAGGTAGGGGACCACTAAGGTCTATATAAAAGAGACTTCAGATACAGTATTAGGGGACCACTAAGGTCTATATAAAAGCATCCAAAAAGCACCATGTCATGGGACCTTTAATAATTAATCATTTCATTTTGCAATTCTGGGATAAATGCTAACACGAGAGTCACGTTAGTGAACGGACTCATTATTTTCATTTGCACAACAGTATCTATCTAAAGTTTGCTAACATTAGCCACCATAAGCTACTGTACATGGTGTCTCTATTAGCAGGGATGTTAGATGATTTTCTAATAGCACACAGCAGGCATTCTTAGCTAAAGTGAATAGGATGTGACTGAGCTATGAGCAGATTGTATTTACACGCTCTCGGCCTGCTCCTGGCTCCTGACAGCAGACAGAGCGGTGCTCATCTCCAGCGGATGCATGCAGAGGGTTTGCTCTGGGTCAGCGGTCCTGTTCCACGTCAGGCCTTTACGGTAAGACAGACCTAAACGGGAGCATGATATATATATAGAGAGGTTGGAAGGCTTAAAGTACAATGTGACACCTGTTAATCAGAGAGGAAAACTCACCTATTTCTCGGAGCATCTTGAACAGGTCTGACAGAGCTCTCTGCTTCTGCTGCAGGATGTGCTTGACCTCAGATTTCTGCTTCTCTTTCTCTGCCGTTGTGTCGATGCTGAGGTTCTGCAAGTCCCGCAGGTTGCTGATGACCTCGCCTGAGAAGAAGGAGAACAGGACACTGCATTAACACTGAGCATATTAACAAGCAGCTGTGTGATGTAACAATAAATGCCTGATGTCATTGGCTGGGTAAAAATCTCTTTCTACCCAACTCCATGCAGCTTTAAAGCTATAGTGTGTAGTTTCTGCCGCCCCCATGAGGAATTCTAAGTAATGACAACAACACTGTCGGCCCGTCCACACGACATGATATTTCCACCCTCCTCTTCCACACAGTTGCTAGTAACCAAGGAGGACACGGAGGATTAAAAAACATGATGGACTCTTCAGAAGAGGTAATTAGTCACCGGACGACCCAATCTTCTGAACATAGTCATACTGAGAAATCCAGAGAGAGTTGTGTGGAGCTGATAGTCTTAATTAGCTTTGTAGCAACTCATTTGGCAATGGCTTGAATGTAACGGACGTTCATTAATATCAGAAAGTGATGCACTAAAGCTTTAAATTAATAAAGCATTTGTTAATTGGCTTTGTTGTGTGCATCTCCCTTTTTTGCCATGGCCGTGCGGCTCGGTTTGTGACTGTACAAAAAACGGTTTTGGTCTCTATCGCTACATTTTCCCTTTATGACAACTCTGACAAGGTTTTTATGACACTTTGAGTGACAGGTGGCTGTAGTGACACCAGGCTAGCCCCTATACAGTCTCTGGGTGATACGGTGTGCAGGTGTAGTTCCTACATAAAACGGTTTACAACCAGGTCAGTGGATTATCTTGAGTAACCGGGTCATGACTTCTGGAAAGAAACATTGCTGTTGAGTCTTTCAAATGTATTTTGTGGCGCTTTGGGCACCACAGGCTGCGTGCCATCTAGTTCCATTATATTGGAGAGAAGGCAGACATCTCAATGGCCGATATCTCAAAAACTGGCCAACTCACACCTAAACTATCCAGACTGATGAATAGCACTACGGGTCAGAGGAGTTTTAGGGTGAACTGTCCCTTTAAGTAGGGCTGCACAATTAATCGTAATTCTATTGAAATCGCAATATGGACTAGTGCAATATCCAAATCGCAGGGGGGGCCCCAATATTGGTTAAAGGCAAAATATGTGCCAAACTATTCTGAATGAAGTATTGTGGTGCTGCAGAGATGTCCCGGCCTACAAATGCTATCCTACGGACTACAGAAAAACATCTTTGTTTGGTACAGATCCTCACAAAAATCACACTATAATCTTTTTAATTTTAATATTTTTCAATAAAGATGAGAATAATGATACAAAAATATCATTCCCTTCAATATCGTGACTCATATTTCAATCGCAATATCATTCAAAATAATCGCAATTAGATATTTTCCTCAAATCGTGCAGCCCTGCCTGTAAGAATTGGACAAATTCTAATTTTGACTTGATGATGGCACTCGATAAAAAGTAAGATGATAACCAAAGTTATTACAATGCATCCGGAGGGCAACATGACTGTCTGCACACTGCCATGGCATAGTGGACCAGCAGACCAGTCAGGGTCAAATGGAAATGAGCCTGAGGGTGGCGCCAAGGAAAGGGCATGGAGTCATTCAAATCCAAAGTGTTAATCCTTTTTGAAAATGTATTAATGTGCTCAGAAAATATCATGTCAGTCTGTCCATTAGACTTTGAGATGGAGTACAAGTGGGATTCTCACCAGTGAAGTAGTCCAGGTCTTCAGCCAGCTCAGGCACTGGGTTTTTCTTCAGCAGCTGGACACACAGTTTCTTCATCTTCCTGGACAGAACGGGTAGACGTCCCTGCAGAGACGAAGCTTCCACTCCTTCCTCTGGGCCTTCATGCTGGAATATCCAGCGCAGCTTAGGTTATACACTCATCATGTATTACCATAAAGCACATACGAAAAGGAGAAGAGATTATTCATTTGAGATAATATATAAAAATGTGTACCTGCAGATCTCTGCCCTTCCCAGGCAGGGTGCTCTTCAGTGCCCTGTGAACCCGATGGAGGGGGGTTTCCTCTGGGTTGGCATCCACACTGTCCAAGCTGGCGCTGCTTCCCTGCTCCACCAGTGCGGCAACACTCGGACCACTCAGAGCCTCCATAAACTTCTTGACAAACTTGAAGAGAGTACTGAGAGAAAAGTAAACAGGCAGAACAACGTTGGTGGCGGCCATCTGTCCTCTCAACACAAGAAATATACGACTTAGCACAAATCCATTATGGTGATGTTTTACCGATGCGTCTTCTCCACCGACTGTTTGATGGACCAGAAGCTGACATCGTTCCACTTGGAGATCTTGACAAAGTCCTGAGGACAACAATTCACATTACCGTGTTGCTCCGACATGTGCAGTGTGAACATGAAGGTTTTATTGGTATGCAATGAAAAAGGACACTGAAATAAACCTTGAGCTCCTTCTCGATGGGCGCTCTGAGCTGACTGATTCTGGTGTGGATGCAGTCAGAGAACTGACTGTAGTATTTGTGCAGGTTCCACAATAGACTGGACAGTGATTCTGTGAAATAAGGAAAGAGTTAACAAGGTGCAGTCTTTCTCACAGCCAAGAAGCAACAAATACTGATATTCCCTTGTTTTGACCTGTAACTCTAGAATACATCTGGCTATACGCAACTCAAAAGTATTCCTGAAACAATTAACATGAACTAAAGTGATGAAATGGACATTTCTATCAAACGTTGAGTTTGGTCAACATCCATCAGGGATGTCTGAAGTAGCATGATGCAGGACATTTGGATAAAAGACAGTGACAGATCAACCAATCATCATGTTGTTCATGTGTGCAGATAAATGTCTGGTACTGTGGAGGACTATCTTAGAATAAGATGGGTTTTTTCCACCGACCCTCACTATTGCATCCTTTTACTGGTTGCTTGTGATGTAGGCCGTATACAAGTTAAAATAAGAGCACCACAGAATGAGGACTGTGGACCTTGCCCCCCATATTCTACAGTGGCATCACGCTATAAAAGGATGGCTTCACAGCCAGAAGAAGAACTCTTTATGCAGAGGGCCTTTGAGGAGTGGGTTAGGATAGATTTATAGAAGCGTGGCGGCTGACCCTGTCCAGGCTGGCTGGGGAGCAGCAGGAGGTGGCAGTGGAAGCTGAGCACCATGGCCAGGCGGCTGTGGAATTCTCCCAGGGTGGAGCCCTCCATGAAGGCCTGCAGGGTGGAGGACACTGAGGACAGAGAGAGGCGCTCCACCTCCTCACCTGGAGGGGACAGTCACAGGAAGAAAAACATCTTAGCAGTCATAGAATTTGAAGGGTGGATTTATTTTTTCGGCTACATTGGGAGTTTCCACGTGTCCTGTTGTTGCTATCGCTGGTGTCTGTAAACGCACATTGATTAGTTGTGTTGTAGCAGTGAGCTACTACTGGGGAAGGGGTTTCATTCTTTATTGCTACTTGTTTCCACTTATGACACGGATAGAGTTTGACAAGCAGGTAAAACGTGCTGAGCTTCTTTTCACTTCAAATATATATTTTAATTGGATAGATTCCCCCATAAATGTACATTATGGGGGAGTTTCCACACAAACAAGTGACTGGTTAATTAGCTGTGTCATCTTCAACATTTGGATCATCAGTGTGTACGTACCTGTATTAGCGTCTATCCCCTGTTCCTCCAGATATCTCCCCACCAGCTGGTAGATAGAGAACCAGTGTTTGGTTGATTTCTCAGTGTGCCGCTTCTTTGCGTTGTCCAGACTGCTTGACCAGCAGCTACATGTCCCACATAACAGGGACAGGAAAGGACACATTTACATACAGAACACAGCTGGTATACTGTGGGCACCCATGGACAGGTTGAGGAGCTCCAGGTTTAATCTCTCTTCTCTGGTATCTAAAAGCATCTGAAAGGTAACATAAGACGCTGGCTGGATGTAAGCCTGCTGTGTCTTACCTGAGCTCCAGTTTGCGCCACTGGATAATGAGCTGTGTGACTGGTTCCAGTTCCTTCCGCAGAGAGACTGAGCGGCTGGCGTTATTCTCCCAGTCCTGATGAGAACACAGAGCTCAGAGCTTATCAAACACATTTCTACTATTTGAAGCTGATAATTGATTGCAGCTTTTTTTTTTTTTTATATCACAGATTTATTTTCTAGTTGTTTAAAAGTGTCAGCACTACGTGGATCTCATTAAAGTAATCACGCACGCTCACCTGTGCTTTACTGAGCAGGATCTCCAGACCGTTAAGGAACTTGGCCAGTGGACTGGCCAGACTGAAGGCCATGATCCTCTCCATCACCACAGTCAGCTGGAACACACACACACACACACACACACACACACACACACACACACACACACACACACACACACACACACACACACACACACACACACACACACACACACACACACACACACACACACACACACACACACACACACACACACACACACACAAATCAACTCATCTGAAGAGTCCATTCTACAGCGCCAGCTGGATTTGGAGCAGAGTACCGACATTGTCTACAGGACCAGAACACTCTCTTTGACTGTTTAAGCATCACGTGGAATTTTCTAATCTGTGTACAAATCGTATCATTTTACATTTGTAGATGGAGGGTAAAACAACAACAATAAATTAAGTTATCCTTTAAGATAGCAAGATACCACAGTTCATGGTCTGACAGTTCACGGCAGATATGGATACTAAAAGTTTAAATGTTTTACCTGACCTGATTAAACACACTCAAATGTCTCCAATTACCCAAGAAGAAAATTTCTAGGGCTCAACATTTTCAGCTTTTTGTTTTTCTTAAAGAAATAAGACTTCCCTGTTGGTGAAGAGACTGGAGGGAAATGTCCCAGGTTTGATCCTGGGAATAACCAAAGCATGTACATAAAGAGGCCTTGCTTCCGGTTACATTCCTTGCATTTGAACATTGAATCCCTACATGCTACCTGACTGCGGGCCTGGATGTGAAAAGGTAAGTTACCTGTACGAGAGCTGGGTGCTCAGGCCAGTCGTCTAGCCTCTGCTTCACTGCCACACTCAGCTGCTCCAGGACAGGAAGGCAGAGGCGAGCCTGGCTCATGTTGGGCTGCTGGTAGAAGTCATAAGGTCCTTCTGGTGCAACAACCAGACCCTCAGGCCCCCCGGAGCCCTGCACAGTGTTCTGCAGCAGGGCGGAGAGCAGCAGTTCACTGCCTATCAGCTGCTGGTCCAGCTCAGCATCTGAGGGGGAAACACAGGTCAGCGCTCCACTCACAGGACTGCTCCAACAGGATCACAAATGTAAACAGGACACTGACCAATCAGATGATAGAAGTGGGACATCACAGGGGAAGCAATCTGATAGGAGGAGACCAAGGCTTTGATATGTTCTCTGCTGTGATTGGCTGGTTTTGTGCCCTGGTACCACAGGGACTGGGCATGTCCCAGACAGAGGCGCTGATGGACCTGGACTACGATGTTCATGGCAGCTGGAGACAGGAAGCTGCTCTCACTGGGCTCTCCCTGGGCTTCCTCCTCCTCGTCCTGGAGCCCAGAGTCTGCTGGACCCTCCAGACTGGGCTGGGACATGATGTCTGCAAAGTCCTAGAGAAGTATGGACAGAGACCCTTACCGCTGTGGCAGGCACTTTATTTTTGCCGTTGCTCCACAATATCGGCATGTTGTAATTCAATTGGTCTGAGAGAAAACTACACTTCTGCTCCTCCTCTTGTTTCTGTTTTTTAAGCTTTAAAAAGAAATCTAGCTGTGACAGGAGACTTTGGCCAATTACAGGTCATTTCATATAGAGAGAGAGAGAGAGCGTGTTCCTATTGGCTGTTCTGTGTATGCACGACGGGGGTAAGTAAGAGAACTCTCTCTACTACTACTACAAATTCTGGCGTCTTTTTGCTTTCTACCCACTGCAGCTTTAAATGGGGACAGGGCCTCAGAGACGACGTGGTTTAAAGTGAGACCTCATGATCTGGACCAAAGCTCATCTCTCTGCTGAACTACCGGCCAGACAACCATCATGAGCGGTAGATGTTCATGCTTACAAGATTAATAATTGATATGACAGTCTATTCTCAACGTCAATTCATTTAAAATTTGATTGAGAGATTACTATGAAATGTGAATCTATGTTATATGTACTTTAATACTATAAGAGTAAAAATCATGGTTTTTCAGATCATCCAACACTTACGTTATTTCTGAGATATGACATTTCAGTTAAATGCTCATATTATGCTCATTTCAGGTTTTGTATTTAAATTGTATAATTGTCTAAATTGTATTTAGAGGTTATATCAGAATAGGTTTACATGGTTTAATTTTCCAAAAACACCATATTTTTGTTGTACTGCACGTGCTGCAGCTCCTCTTTTCACCCTGTGTGTTGAGCTCTCTGTTTCAGCTACAGAGTGAGACATCTCACTTCTGTTCCATCTTTGTTGGGAGTCGCACATGTTCAGTACCTAGGTAAGGACTACTAGCCAGTCAGAAGCAGAGTATGAGGGCGTGCCCTGACAGTACCTAGGTAAGGACTACTAGCCAGTCAGAAGCAGAGTATGAGGGTGTGCCATGCTAGCAGCTAGGAGAGCATTATAACGTGTGTTCCAAAGTGACCACGTCTGTCTCTGAAGTAAAGGCTGGACTACAATAGAGCTGTTTGGAGCAGTTGGTGAACAGTGTTTTCTGTTGGAGATGGTAAGTCCCTTTGGGCTTTTTAAACCTATAACATGCACAAAAAAAGATATATAACACAATAAAGGAAAGCCAAAAAGCATAATATAATATTCTGGTTGATTCTGGCACTGCCACTAGGCCAGGCAGACATCGTGTGTGAATACCTTGTTGAACTGAGGGAACTGGCGTCTGAAGTCCCTCTCTTCCTGCTCGTCCTCAGTCAGTCCCGAGCCGTGCAGTCGACTGCGGTTGCGGTACAGACTGGCCTCCATCTGCTCTCGCTCTCTCTTTTGTCTCTCCTGCTCGTCCCACTCGTTCACCAGAGCCTGAGGATCATTGCAATACAGTCAGAACAGCAACAGCACGCGTTTCATTTGGATAAACATTTTCATTCCTTGATCAGAGTCAAACCCAGAAGCCCATGGATCTTGGAGGGATGAAGGGAACTCTGACCTGACAGATTTGTCTGAAGAGGCTGCGTGTCTCGGGGCTGAACTCCCCTGTGGACAGGGTGTGGCACTGCACATACAGCAGAGCGTTGAGGAGCAGCGTGGAGGACTGGGGGACCACATGCTCTGGGTCTTGCTGCTGGGGCAGGAGCTTCCCCAGGCAGCGCAGACTGTCCATACAGGCTCTGGAGCAGAGGAAATCTGCCCGGGCCAGGTAGGACGGCAGGCTAGGGGAGAGGGAGGGGAAGGCCAGCAGGCAGGACACCAACTTGGACAGACCAGGAACAGGTGTGAGCAAGGTGGCCACCTGAGAGGCCACCAGCCTCATCCCGTGCCGCAGCTGGAGGATGCCGGTCCGCACCGGCCCAACCACGTCGGGGTACAGCGGGTAGTCCTCCAGCAGCCTCTGGCAGATGTGCTCCTGGGAGTTCTGCCACACAGCCTCCTCCTTCAGCAGGCCCTGTACCGCCGAGCGAGACCTGGAGGAGGAGGAGCCCTGCAGGGCCTTCAGCAGGTGGGACAGCAGGTCTTCCACAGCCGATGCCTGGCCGACACTGCACAGGTAGTGCTGCAGCTCCTGGAACAGGCGGCCATACTGGGCGTCATGAGGGCGACACGCCTGCTTCCTGGAGAGCTCAGCTATCTGCTCCTTCACCTGCTGCATGCGGATCCACAGGTACCTACAACAGCACGTCACATACAGGGGGTCAAAAGCCTTTTAAGTCGGATTTAAGACATTGCTCACATGCCATGCGCTACATTAAATGAACTGTGGACCACTGTAATCATTCCTCCTCTCCACACTGGCTCTTTATTTTTCTTTTAAACCCGCACTGTTTCCACTCGTCTGATAATTTTGTTGGTTTCAAGACTCCATAGTGTAGAGCACATGTGTCAAACTCAAGGCCCGCGGGCCAAATCGGGCCCCTTGTAGATTTAGATCCGGCCCGTATATCAATTTGGGTTCACAATAATAATTTTGGCCCGCCTAGTTGCGTGCCAAACCAAAAACAAAGGAAAGTGTTTTTTAAAATGCACGTGTCATTCAAAGCAGAATTTGGCAGATTTGCCGACTCTGAGACTGAAGAAATTTCCCCAGAAGCAGCAGAGAGTTTTCATATTCAGGCTGTGAAAGAGGTTGTTGTTAAAAAAAATCATCGTTTGGCTTGATTTGCTAAATTCTATGATGGCTAAGGAACTCTTTTGATGACTTTTGTAGGGCTTCATGTCAACAAAAATGCGACAAAAAGCATACAAAAATGTCAAAAAAGCAACAAATTTACAAAAAGGTGACAAATGTCTGAAAAATGAGATGGCCATGAGAGGACCTTGAGTTTGTGACTGCTGAACCATTTTTGTGTAGATTTTGCCACATGTTTAGGATCATTATCCTGCTGAAAGACCCAGTGACGACCCATCTTCAGCTTTCTGGCAGAGGCCATCAGGTTTTTATTTAAAATGTCCTGGTAGTTCAAAGCATTCATAATGCCATGCACCCTAACAAGGTTCCCAGGGCTTTTGGAAGAGAAACAGCCCCAAAGCATCACAGATCCTCCACCATACTTCACGGTGGGCATGAGGTGCTTTTCGGCATACTCATCTTTTGTTTTACGCCAGACCCACTTAGAGCATTTGTTGCCAAAAAGCTCAATCTTAGTCTCATCTGACCAAAGCACACGATCCCAGTTGAAGTCCCAGTGCCGCTTAGCAAACTCCAGACGTTTACGTTTGTGAGAGTTAGTGAGAAAAGGCTTTTTCCTTGCATGCCTCCCAAACAGTTTGTTGGCATGTAGAGAGCGTCTGATGGTTGTTTTGGAGACTTCGTGACCCCAAGATGCCACTCTTTGACGCAATTCTGTGACAGTGAGCTTAGGACTTTTTTTTACTTCTCTTACCATCCTCCTCACTGTGCGTTGTGGCAAGATGAACTTGGGACCTCTTCCAGCCTTGTTTGTCACTGTTCCAGTTGTTTTAAACTTCTTAATGATTCCTCTGACTCTAGATACGGGCAAGTTAAGGCGAGTGGCTATTTTCTTGTAGCCATTGCCTGACTTATGAAGGTCGACACACATCTGCCTAACTTGAATTGTGTGTTCTCTTGTCTTCGCCATGTTGACAAATGGGTAAGAGAATTAGGACTCTGTGTCACGTCATATTTATACCCCAGGGAAACAGGAAGTCATGAATTACTATTTAAAAGTTCCTAGATACCCTGACCAACTTTAGCAACTACAGAAAAATATATTTAAAAAAAAATCAATTGCGGAATTGTTAGGGGTGCCAATAATTGTGGGACACATGATTTCAAGTTTTTTTTTTCTAAATGTGTGATTTTTTTTTTACCACCAAAGTAATGTACTTAAATAAAAGGTTGGTTTTTTTTTTTTTTTTTGCATTTGGGTTCTATGTTGTTTAAAAAAAAGGAGCATTTTTAGAAGTCCATGACCCCATCTTAAACAGGGGTGCCAATAATTGTGGAGGGCACTGTGTGTGTGTGTGTGTGTGTGTATATATATATATATATATATATATATATATATATATATATATATTTGGAATCAATCCCAATGTCTTAAATGTGTAAACGTATAACACTGACACTGTTGAAATTATGGTCTACACACAATGAGGACCTGCGGCTGGTTCTGACCTGATCCGAGGATGCTGGAAGCCATCAGTGGTGCTGCTCTCCTCCAGCTCTGCGCCCGTCATCAGCTGGGACGACAGGCTGCGTCCTCTCCACTCCTCCTGCAGCAGAGCCAGCTGCAACAGACATCATCATCATCGTCATCAGCCTCACCAGGCAAATTATTTCTGGCTCTAACCAGCTTCTAGTTAATCAATTTTGTAGTTTTCACATGAAATCAAACAAGGTACAATTCCAGTGAAATGTAATCCCATCAGTTCCTGATAGTGGCCCCCTTCCTCCGAGTATCAAACCCTAGAGAAATATTTTATAGGCAAGGCAAGGCAAGGCAGCTTTATTTATATAGCACATTTCAGCAACAGGGCAATTCAAAGTGCTTTACATAAAACATTAAAGAGCAGTTAGAAAACAATTAAAAAACAATAATAAACAAATTAAAAACATTAAAAGACAAGAATAAAATTGATAGTGCAGTATAAGAATAAAAGTTACAGTGCAGTATAAGAAATTAAAGTTAATAAAATAGATTATTTAAAGAAAAGCAACATCAAAAAGATAGGTCTTTAGCTTAGATTTAAAAGAACTGAGAGTTGCAGCGGACCTACAGGTTTCTGGGAGTTTGTTCCAGATATGTGGAGCATAAAAACTGAACGCTGCTTCCCCCTGTTTAGTTCTGACTCTGGGGACAACAAGTAGACCTATCCCAGACCACCTGAGAGGTCTGGGTGGGTCATAATGTAGTAGCAGATCAGAAATGTATTTTGGCCCTAAACCGTTTAGTGATTTATAAACCAGTAAAAGTATTTTGAAATCAATTCTTTGAGGCACTGGAAGCCAGTGTAGAGACTTCAGTACTGGAGTGATGTGATCCACTTTCTTGGTTTTAGTGAGGACTCGAGCAGCAGCGTTCTGAATCAGCTGCAGCTGTCTGATTGATTTTTTAGGGAGACCTGTAAAGACACCGTTACAGTAGTCAAGTCTACTGAAGATAAAAGCATGGACAAGTTTTTCCAGATCCTGCTGAAACATAAGCCCTTTAACCTTTGATATATTTTTAAGGTGATAATAGGCTGATTTTTTAATTATGTTAATGTGGCTTTTAAAATTTAGGTCTGAGTCCATGACTACACCAAGATTTCTTGCTTTGTCATATACTGGAGTTGACGGTCCCTAGAGACAAGATTGTTTGTGACTTGAGTTGTAGCGCCTACATGTAACTTTTTATTTGTCACGTCATCAAGATACAATATACAAACGTTTGCTATCTTTAATAAAAAATGTAGCTTGTTAACTTTGTTAATTCTTAGACAGATTGTATTAGTCAAGAGCCATATTGGTCAACCTTGTTAATTATGATCAAGTACCAGTAAGTACTTCCTGCTGGGTGTGCTTTTAAAAGAGACCAAGGTAGTCAAAAGCAATAGACCGTTTATCAGAATATTTGAAATGATTTTGAAATAAAAATGTTATTTAAATATATATACATCTTGTGGCTGGTTAGCTCAGTTGGTAAAGCAGGCACACTTATAGAGGTTTATTAATATATACAGAAGGAGATGCAGAAGGTCAAGGGTTCGAGTCCGACCTGTGACGGTTTTCCCCTCTCTCTCCCCATTCATATTTGAGCTGTCCTATCCATTAAAAGCAGAAATGACCAAAAAAGAATTGGTATATACATCTTTATGAGACAAAATGTGGTGTAAAGCAGAAACAAACAGCTGCTGACCTCCTGCTGTGCGTAGTTAAGTTTGTAGGCCCTCTTCACCGCTGGATCAAAGATGGTCTGTGGTGTCCAGACCTTGATCTGCAGCAGGCCCATGTTGACCCAGAACACTCCGGAGCGGGCCAGCGGGTTGGAGCCTTGGACCTTGCTCTGGATGTACTGCTGCAGGCAGGTGATGCAGGCCTCCACCAGGCCATCAGGGAGCACATTCTGAGGCAGGAAGTCTCTGAAGACGGTCTGGATCTCCTGGGCAGCTATCAGAGGGTCAGGGTCCTCCACCAGACTCTCACAGCTCTCCATGTAGCCCTCCTGCAGACTGGGAGGCAGCAGGTCTGCCATGCTCTGAAGCTGGCGGCGCAGGACCGCACCCTGGAGCCGGAAGTCTGTGCCCCTAATGAGGAACGGGGGGGGGGGGATTAGGAAAGCCAATATTGATAACTGCTTGTTAAGTACATTTTTTTCTGTTTTAATCTACCTGAACTCAGCCAGTGAAGGGACAGCCATATTGTCCCACAACACAGCAGACACATCCTGCAGCTGCTGGATCCTCTCCTTCCACTCCCCCAGGGTGACATGGGACAGGAAGAGGAGGGCTGCCCCTGATGGATCCCATCCCACTCCAGGATCACTGCTGCAGAGCACTCCCAGCATGCAATACGACCACACGGCTTTACTCAGCAAGGCCGGTCCCTAAAAGAAACAAGGCCATGTGTTAATCCAGCAGGAAATGCCTTTTAAATACAGTGAGATCAACAGGAGATGTTGGAGGTCAGTACCATGTTGTCTGCTCCGTGGTGCAGCTTTGGCGCTGGCTGGGTCCTGGGACTTAGTGGGTCCCATTTCAGCCAGAGGTTGGGGTCAGAGGTCACGCTGCAGGTCCACAGGGCGGCCAGGGCCTCTGACAGCAGCTCACACCACACAAACTGCAGCTCCTCAGCCGGCTGGACAACAGTCAGGGGGAATTATGAGCAACATTCTAAGTCTTTTCCAGGCATTTTATCTGACAGTTCACAGCAGAGAGCTGACAGAACACCAAGGGGGAGAGAGGATGCTTTGATTACATGGTTAGACCCTGGGCCGCCAGGACACTCCGGAATTATTGGTTTTAGTGTTTTATCTCAAGTTTGGATCACTCTCACATGTTCTAGGGTGCCAAATACATTTGGTCCAATTCTTCATGTACACACTGCTCTCAACCAGGAAACAGCCTCTTTGTCGTTTTTTACTTTTACTTAAAGATCTCCTCCAGACATATTTTAAGACATGTTTTAAGACAAGACAACAATATTCTGCTTTGAATAATAATTGCCTGCTTTTCCATAAACCAATTCTGAAATGACTCCTCCGCTTTCTCCCTCATTGAAAAATCCAAAATCACTTAATATGCAAATAATTTTTCATTTCTAAAGTTTAACTAATGGACACAAGAAGTCTCCTACTTCATTGAAAAGTCCTGTGTCAGTGTATGTGACCTGGAGGCTTCAGGTTTCCACATCACACTTGTGTAGGTGACATACTGGACCACAAACTCTACACATGCATCATCCTGCAAAGTGCAAGTCAAACATCTAAGTGAAGTGAGAATAAGGTGGGTGTACTGACCCTGTCGCTGCTGAGCAGGAACCAGAGTGGCTGCAGCTGGCTGACGTTCATGGCTGTGGACTGGAGGCAGAAGCGCAGATGTCTGGAGAGTTCAGGACGTAAGCTGTCCTCGGCCTCCGGGTCACTGCAGAGCAACAGGGACAATTCACTACACATCCATCAACTGTTTCAGGATCAGTCCCCACAAGTATCTGTGCGTGGTTGAGGAGGTGTTACCCAGGCGAGAGCGCCAGGTGCAGCAGGTCTGTGCTGAGCCGCAGCTGGTTGAGGACAGCCAGGTGCTCCATCAGGGGCCAGAGCTGCGCCCGGCGGCCCAGCTGCTGCAGCTCCTGTCTGGCCAGCTGGACTCCGCCTCCGGGCTCGTCACCCTCAGGCAGGGAGCAGAGCTCCAGCAGCCCTCGCTGCTTCATCTGACGCTGCTGCTGCTCCACACTCGACACCAACCTCTCCAACACTCCTGATGGGGAGGTACAGAAGGACACTCACATATTGACTCTCTCTCTTAGAGGGTAAAACGAGACAAAACGCTCTATTACACCGCACCCTATGAACGTGCTGGACAGGACAAACAGTATAATGGTGATTTAGGTATTCTTAGAGCCAAACAGCAGGGGGGGGCTAACACTGTCAAGTTTTTCCTGTGGGTGGCGCTACGCACATGGAGTCCACCAACAGGGTTTATCCTGATGATGATGTAGCATGAGAGGCAAACCACATGGCTGATTCGATTTTGACTATAGCTTTTCATTGTTAGTTTTTACCTACTATCACAGAGAAGTAGTGGGGGTGGGGCTCATGCAGGAACCATGTGTAAAACACATGAGTTTGTCAGTGGCATGTACCAGTGAATCTTACTGTAGGTATGAACCAAACTCCCAAGAGGTCCAGCCCTGTTGTGTGAGGCTTGTGCAGATAGACTGCCTTCTCCACACAGGGAAACACCATATGACATAAGAACTATACTAAGTAGCCATTATTAGAAATGTGTCCTGTTTTCATCTGATGATGTCTGGCAGCAGGACTTTAAACTCTGCAGTGTGAAGTTCTTTTTTAACTCTTGGGTGACATTTCTGGGATGAAACCGGCAAATAAAGAGGAACACCTACTGATGAACAGGTGGCCTTCATCCAGTTAAACAATGTATGACAAATTTGTGCAGTTAAAGAGTAACTTGAAAGTAAGAAAAAGGTGTCACACACCTTGGCTCCATATGCATTTCTCTATTTTGTTGAGGTTTGATGATGAGTAAAAGAGTTGAAGCATCCCTGATGGGTGTGGTTAAATAAATTAGTTTGAATTGGTGGTCTCCCTTCTTTTGTTGTGAATTTGAGCTGGTTCATGACACTGTCCACTGGATGTTCAGTGTGCAAGATAAACCTTTTTGTGCTAAAGAATGTTAGTAAGTCAAAACACTATGGGGATCAACATGGCTATGGTCTGGGCCTGTACCACAGGTGAAAGCTCTTTCTGTAACAAGCTCACCAGTCTTGTGTGGATCCAGCTGGTTGTTGGCCAGCAGAACCAGGCCCCAGGCCTCCAGCAGACTCTCTTTGATGTCCAGCCCGAGCCCGGCACCCTGAAGTCGGACCAGCTCCTGCCTCCAGGGACCCGTGGTGGCGTCCAGCCTCAAATCGCTCACATCCAGGGCTTTACTCAGAAGCCGGAGCCGAGACGCACACTCAGCCACCGACTCCAACTGGAGAACAAGATGGATGAGGTTTGTAAAATGAATTCAGATCTTCTCAGACATGCTGTGAATGACAGACATTATACTAAAATGGCTTATAAAAACCTTCTTTTTGGCTGGACAACCATATGAGGCAAGATAGAGAAGACTGTAGGTAGGACAGGAAACATAAAAACAACTCCTGACAATGAGACTAGAGCTGTGTTCCCTCATTCACAGTGAACTATATCGGGAACGACCAAACCAGATTTCTCACTGAAAACATCGTTGCGTCAGGAGATGCGTTGGTTATTTGTGAGACAGAGGCGGGCGCGCCCAGCATCATGTTAACAAACCCACACAAAATGACTTGTAATCCGTCCCTGAAACAAACCGAGCACCCAGGAGGATAGTAAAATGTTGTAAATTATATAAGTTGCATGTTACATTTCCATGTAGGGTACAAACCGCAGAGAATTGGAACACCACTACAAAATGGTGAACACACTATATAGGGAACTATTTATGTGATGGGGAACGGTTTCTGACAGAAAACAAGAGCTGAGGAAGCGTCTCCAGACCTTGAATGGCAGAGCTTTCCCGAGGGTTTTCTGGATGCCCTTCAGAGCTGTGGCCACAGACACCGGGGTGGACAGAACCGTCTGGATCGCTGCAGAGACCGCCTGCAGCTCCTGCTGACCTCTGGAGTACAGCACAGACACAAGTGTTGGGAAATGGAAATACATTAGCTAAATATTTCCTGAGACATTAGTAATATACAGACGGTGTTATTGCACTCTTACAGTCATGCTATCTGTGTAATGTAAAGAAATGAAATAATTACTAATTGACTGACTTCATTTCATGTTATGCATTGTAGAGAAAAGTGTTTACTGGAATGTGGCATCAGTGTCTCCCAGCAGCAGCTGGGGCAGTCGGAGGATCAGGTGTTTCTGCACCCACTGCCAGTGCAGAGACAGCACCGAGATGCCCTGAGAGTCCGCCGCCAGCGTGCTGCACACATCCCAGAACCGGTCGAGCCACTGCAGCAGCTGCAGGATCTGAACACACAGCACAGAGAGAGAGCTGAGGAAATGCTTTCAGAGTTGGGGAGGGGAGGAGGCAGTGTGGTACAGGTAGCAACTGAACAAGCAGTAGTAGAGCTACTGTTACTGGTATTGCTGTGTTATAGTAGTAGTGGAAGTAGCAGCCGCAGCAGTAAGAAAAGCAGTAATGACAGCAGTAGCAGCTATGTGTAGTAGTAGGAGATGGAAAAAGGTGCAGGACCGCCAGCAGCTAGCAGTAATAGTAGCAGTAAGAAAAGAGAAGTGTGGGTGTGCAGGGACACAGTAACAAAGTAAGGGAGCTCTGACCTCAAACATGATGTGGTCCGAGATGGTGGGCTGTCCGCTCTGCACAGCCTGCAGGATGAACGAGTCCCACAGGTCAAAGAAGGTGCGCAGGTGCATGAGCACTGGGTGGGGCAGGTGACCGATATCCACAGTGCCTGAGGGGAGAGGGGCAGTTATATACTGTGCTGCGGCTCAAGAGGTAGACATTTTGTAACTGATACTCAATTTAAAGGGGGAGTCAGGTATGGAGAATGATGCTATGGCATGCGTTATGCTTCCATCAGTTCATGCTGATCCACAGCGTGCTGCGGTGCATACTGTACCTTTGCTGAAGGCTGTGGCTATTCTCAGGGCACAGTTCTGAGCAGACAGGTTGATAGCACAGGTGCAGATGACAGACCTCTCCTCTCTGTCCATCATCAGAACAATCCTGACAAACACAGTCACATCATTAGCACTCTGTGCCTGGAAGCAATTATTTACCTTTAATTTATGTTTCATACATTTCATACAAGATCACTGTACATGGAAAAGAACAACTAATTAAGCATTAAGCATTTTCAGATATTTTAAAACAACAATAAATTCACACTTATTTCTTAGCATATTGTGTGTTGCGCTTGATTTCTTTGCCATCCACTTGCAAATGTACATATGCTGACTTCTTTAAAGACTTTTTCCATGCCAGAGTTGTGCGCATGGCAGCATAAAGGCTGACAAGCATCTTCCCACCATACCGGTTAGCAACTGCGTTCAGTGCCTCCAGGAACTCCGTGTATCTCTCCTCGTCCTCAAAGCTGCACTTGTTGGCTAAAATATCCAGGTACTGCTTGTTCCATCGCATGTCCACCAGAATCCTGTATTCATCTGGCAATATAACACACAGCGGTTAATACTCATGAAGATGGCAGCAGTACCTTCTAACACAGGTTATATGTCTGATAGAAAGGCATGGAATGTTCTGCACTGAAATCATCATCAGCTTTAGCATGAAGTGGGAAAAACATCATGGACATCGCTGACAAGTCCCAGACACCTTCACCTGCATGACTTCACCTTGATGATTGTATTAACTTAGAATTCTATTCTATTTGCAGGTTGTGATTTCAACATTCTGGTCAAGGACTGCAGATGCAGCAGAACAACTTTACCTTTGCTGTGAGGCTGGAGCAGCTCTGCTAGTGACTTGCCCTTGGCAGCAAGTTTGCTCCCAAACACAGCCTTCAGAGCCCGGTTTCCTGCCTCCACCTGGACCAGAGCCGGGTCTGGAAGAGAACAAACACCCTGCTTCAGGATCTTTTTTTTTTTTTTTTTTTTTTTTAAAGATTATTTTTTTGGGCATTTTAGGCCTTTAATTATAGGACAGCTGAAGAAGTGAAAGGGGAGAGAGAGGGGGAATGACATGCAGCAAAGCTCCACAGGCCGGAATCGAACCCGGGTCCGCTGCGTCGAGGTGTAAACCTCTACACATGGCCGCCCGCTCTACCAACTGAGCTATCTGGGCGCCTGCTTCAGGATCTTAAGCACTGCATAGTGCTGGACACTCTCGACAAAAGAAATTTCCCATTTTCAATTCTGCAGTGTGATTACAATATAAACTGTAGAACACAGATGCCTCTGTACTGAAGGATTACTGGCCAGTGATAAAAAACCTGTACCTTGAATTCTTTCCAAGGAAATCTACTATCATTGCACATGGATAACTTGTTTTGGAGTGGTGTGAGTAGTGAGGTGTGTGTGTGAATAGTGAGGGGTGTGTGTGTGAGTAGTGAGGTGTGTGTGTGTGTGTGTGTGTGTGTGTGTGTGTGTGTGTGTGTGTGTGTGGAGTAACACACCAGGGACATATTTGTAGCTCCTGCCCAGGTATGAGAGCCAGCTGCTGCGGAGGATCCAGTCTCCGTGAGAGGCCCTCTCTGTGAGCAGTCTCACTGCTGTGGGGATCAGCCTCAGAGTGTCTCCTTCGGCTAGATCCACCACTCCTCCAGAGAACACCAGGCCTTCATGGACATCACTGCTCTGCAGTGCCCTCTGCAGGTCACTCAGACTCAGGGGCCGATTCCTGTGGACAACACAGCTAGTGTAATTATTTCCTAAAGTATTAAACTTTATGACTTTAATTTAACTGACCGTTAAAACTGACACTTCCACTACTATCTCTTTCACTTAGAGAACACCTGCTTTGAGTAATTACACTTAAAGGGACACATCCGCTATAGGCAAAGCTTACAGTTAGACTGACTACAAACCCTCAGCTGACATTACAAGTACCATCTTTCAGTTCATACACTTGAACTGACACCTTCAGCTGAATCTATCCCTTACACCTCAACTGCTTTCAGTGCTTGATCCGGGACTGAATCTCCAGTAACTTCACATGAACCAATACTTCAATTTTATTCAGTATTCACACTTATGTTGAAACTTAACTAATTTGGTTTCAACTGCCACTTCAGGTGCTTTTTAGTATTTTAATCAGGTACATCTTTATTTCCCTTAATACCCTTTTCTCTGTTGGATGGGTCCTTCAGAATAAATTTGCACAGGTAGTTATGTCCGCTGCAGACTCATGTGATGGTGTTGTCCCGTCCTTACCGCTTGCCCTGCAGGCTGAGGGTGTTGAGGCAAAACGAGAGGACCTGTCCATCTCGGAGGACAGCGGAGAAGCAGGAATCCTCGGTGGAGAGGAGGGCAGAGGGGAAGCCGTCAGGCCACACTCCAGCACACAGTAGCCCACTGCCCCAGTCCTCCGTGTCCAGGATGGCCAAGTGCTGCTCTATTAGCTGCTGGGCGTGCTGGAGGGAAAACAATGCACCCATGTTTATTCATCCTCTGGGGAACATGATTGTGAAAAGTCAAAAACACAAGGATTTATTATCTGGCTGACCAAACCTTGTCATGTAATCTATAAATAAAAATGTAAAAAACACTGGAAAGAAGGAGTTAAAAGCGGACAATGTAAAAATGGCTGGTAAAATTAGAAAAAGTCCTTCTGGTTAAAGAGATCTGAAAGAAATGATTTAAAAGATGCTGAGGATTGCTTGATGCTTGAGATGCTCCAGCAAGGAGTCCACTGCTGAAAAGGCCTGGTCACCCCTGCTAACATAGTGCATTGTGGGAGCTCAGCATGTCTAAAGTAGAACACAAGTTATTAGCAGGATCTAAACACCACATGGAGCCAGAAAAGGGAGGCCAGGACACAGGAAATGGGTTATCTTCTCATAGCCGTCACTAAGAGTCAGCTGGATTCAAGCAACTCATTTATGGATTTTATATATATATATATATATATATATATATATATATATATATATATATATATATATATATATATATATATATATATATATATATATACACATATACATATACACACACATTAACATTACGGGTAGCTCAAATCAAGCAAACTGATTGGTTCATAACAGAGAGAGAGAGAGAGAGAGAGAGAGAGAGAGAGAGAGAGAGAGAGAGAGAGAGAGAGAGAGAGAGAGAGACAACACACACACAGGTAAGGGGGGCAGGTGTGAAGGAGGCCCTCTGATAACAGCCGGCAGTGAGACCGAGGAGAGGACAAGGACTTATTTGCAGTGGTTTTGCTACCTTGAGGTTGGCGGGGGTGCGTTGGCAGAGCGAGTAGGCCTCTCCGCAGGCGTGCTGCAGGGCGCTGGGTAGATCTACACCTCGCTGCAGCTGGCAGGACAGCAGCGACGCAGCATGGAGCAGGGAGGCCACTGATGAGGCGGGCGAATCTGAGAGGTAGAACCCTTCTTTTAGTAACTCTGCAGACTGACTGACTGGCAGCATACTTGATTGTTGTCAATGCTTACCCCAAATGGCAGATTTGATGCTTTTATGTATTTCAATCAGCAGATCACACACACAGTCTCCAGTCACCCCTGCAGTGTGAAGAAGGGTCTTCAGGTCCAGTGTGTCCCAGCAGACCCCCTCATGTTCCCCTGGGATGTACACCTCCACCCCTCTGTTCCTCATGGCTCTGGAGAGCTCCCCATGCACGGGGTCCATGGTCAGGAACAGCCTGCAAAGCCCACACATCAGCTGAGCATGGACGTCTGCAATGACTTCAACAAAAAGTGACCAGGCTCGAACACTGCATCCTACTGTACCTGAAGTTAGGGTGCGGGCTGATTTTGGGGGTCTTCCCGTCTATGACGCCGCGTTCGTTGATGGTGAGAGATCCGCCGGGCTCCAGCAGAGCGTTGAGGCGATCCAGGACAGACGCACTGAGCACATGATACAGGATCAGTACAAGTCGCTAAATATTCTGACCTTTTTTTTCAGACCTGACTTAAAGGTGCAGTAGGTAAGTCTTATAAAACTAACTTTCTGAAATTTGCTGAAACTGACCCTATGTTCCAGTAGAACTACATGAAGGAGGTAATTAAAAAAAAAAAAAAAAATCCAGCTCCTCTGGCTCCACCTACAGCCTGTAGTGTGATTTGCTAAAATCAACAGCTCTCTGTTCAGATGCACCAATCAGGGCCGGGGGTGTCTAACTGCAGGTCAATCACTGCTAATGCGCACGCATTCATTCTCCCTTGTGGGGGAGGGGCTTAGGAGACCGTTTTGGGCTGGATCTTCACAGTCCTGGATCTTCACAATCCTACCTACAGCACCTTTAAGTTGTTGATCCCCTGAGATTTCTCTTCATCTACATATCTCATCTCCTATCGTTTCTCATTTTCAATATCTGTCCAGTGAGCTTACATTTCTAGCAATGGCCTTTTGTTTTGCTTTGTTGAAGACAAAATCTAAATCAGATTTTTTTCCCCTATAAGAATCCTAAAATAAGATGCACGACAAGCTATCCAAACACGACGGTAAAAATACCAATTCCATTATACTGTAGGCCAAAGACCAACAAGCACACAAATACACAGAGGATACAGCACTTCTGCTCACCTGCAGAAGTTAACATTGTCCATGAGCAGCCAGTCCCCGGCCTGCAGGGCCTGGACCAGCATCCCGTCCAACCACTCAAAGCCTCCGTTTGTCCAGCCGTCCTCCAGCTGAGCCAGGCGCTCCTTCAGCAGCGTGAAGTCCGTCTGCAGTTTGGACATGTCTGGAGGACACACACAAGCCTGTTACAGCTCTGGGAACACATGCTCATACTTACAAGAGAAGGAAACTAGCCGGCAGTATGCAGGAGTGATCCGTTACCAGTGAAGACTTTGAGCTTGGTGTTGAGTTTCTGCAGGAGGAGGATGATGACCTCCAGCTTGTTCAGTGCCTCCGAGTTGATGCTCCCCCCGCCTCTCTGCAGGCCCTCCTCCTTCAGCCAGTGGCAGAACAGACCCCACGTCTGCAGCAGGAACTCTGTGTCCTGGATGCCGACATCCAGTGACATCAGGCCACGCCTTATTACCATGGCAACTATGTAGTCCACGCTTTCCAGCACTTGTTGCCATGGCCGCATGATATCAACCTGGAATGGAGAAAAGAGTGCCGAGTGATGCAGTCTGATGTTTCCAGACAATGAAACTCTAGCAAAGAGAGGCCTGGGAATTCCTGGCTACCTGTTCGAAGCCCCCCAGCAGCTCCGTGGTGTCCATGGCGCTGTTCATGGCCATGACCCGGAGCCGGTGTCCCATCAGCAGAGCCAGCAGCCGCGCCAGGCTGGTCTTTGCGCTGGCTGTGGGGCCCACCAGTATGGTCATCCAGCCCATCTCCACACACTTCATCAGGGACTCCAGGGGCCGCAGCGCCTGGTGTGTGATGGACAGTGGGGGGTCCAGGGCCACAGGGGCTCCACCGCTGCGCTGCAGGACCGAGAAGCCCACCTACCATGGGAGAGGAAATCCTTAACTTTGTCCGTACAATTTAAAACATTTGCCTTTGAAATATATGATTATATATTATTGCTGACAAACCTGCAGGTTGAGTGGAGTGATGTGGAACTGTCTGGAGCCGCTGTAAGGCTCAAAGTCCTCCCCAAACACCTTCCTGAACACGGACAGAACCTGTGTGGGACAGCAGGGGGTTCACAGACTCAACAGAGGAAAAAGACTTCCCAAACAGGTCAGGAAATATACAAAGAAGACTGAGGGTGGTCACTGAATGCAGAGAACTGAGTGAATGAAACATCTTGGCTCAACGTGTGAATGCACTAATCAGAGTTTGCATAACACAGCAAAAACACTGTGGTGCTTATTTTATTATTATTTTTTCAACGGACACAGTACCTAATCTTAAGGAAAAAGTACCCATGTGGGTATTAAACCTCAGCAAGCATGATTCTGAAACACTACTGTAGCTGTAGAGTGGAGGACATGACGGACGTCGTCTCTCAGGTACTCCGAGACTCTCGTTAGAAACATTAGGTACTGCACCGAGTTACAGTTGTACGGCTCTATCCTGCAAGGATTACGAGTCGAGCTGTTCAAACCCAACATAACCCTAACCAGGGGACTTCTGAGGGACCTGTAGTTTTTCCCAGACGTTTAAACCACGACCAGATTGTGTAGTCAAAGCCACTCAGAGAACTGGCCGGCACAATTAAAGAGTCTTAAATGCTGTATACTATCTCTACCAAGAAGGCTGTTTAACAAACATCCGATATCACTATCAGAGGGTTCGTCAAACATCATCTTAGAGTGAGACCAATCCTTTCATGATGATTTCTTGAACGTTTCTTGTGTATAAGCAAAGATGAAGAAATGGTGTACCTGAGCCTTGTCAGCCTCGGCCCTCATCCTGTCAGCGTACACCAGGGCCACGTGCTGGCCTGGGTTGTAAAACCCTGGGGACTGGTCTGCCTGCATCAGCTGACACCAGCGGAACAGGTCACGCAGGTTGAACTCCCAGGGACTTCCTCTCTGGCCCCAGCGGCGCTCCACACTCACCTCCTGGACAAGCTGTTGGAGGCAGAGCACCGACTCACTCACAGCTTTAAACATGTGACCCTCTGCCTGCTGCTGGACCGGCACAGCAGAGTCAGCCTCTCAGTCAGCAGTAATACAAGTAAGGGAAGAGAAACGTACCCGGTTACTGAACTCCACCATTTTAGCGATGATTTCCTTATCGATGCTGGTAAAAATGGAGTCTCCTATGAACTCCATGTCTTTGCTCGTGAGTTGGTCCACAAACACCTGAGAACACAGGGGTAAGCCCAGTTTAATTAAAGTGATGGCTCTGCTCAGAGATAAGATTCAGGTGTTTTCTCTTCTCAGAGAGTCGAGGAGGGCGGCAGCAGCAATGGTACATGTGGGAAACCATTGCAACGCAATCTATGGGCTCGATAAAGGTTTTGACCCATTGAATAATATTCAGAAAAATGACCAAATCCTGTGGTTGTCTATCAGCCTTTGTGCATAGATGTATATCAATGGTCAGCTCACACAAAGACATTCTTTTCTAAAACTACACATCTCTTCCCATCCGACCTCAGCGGATTCTTCGATGCTGAAATGAAGTTTAAATTCTGTCCAAGCACTATTACAATACTGCACTCTGAAATTCAATTATTAAGAAATCAATTTTCCAAATTAACAACTACATAAATAGATACGAAAAGAAGCAAATAATTCAAACAATGAATAAGCACTAAGTAAATGTGATATAAAGGTTAGTATGATCATGTTGGCTGCTGCAGACCTGAGTGAATCTGTTGAGGAAGGATTTGGGCAGTCCCTTACGCCCGCCACCTTGCGTGAAGGGGTTCTGGCAGCCAAAGATCTTGGTCTTCTCCTGCTGGACCTGGAAGCTCATCCCCAGTTCAGGAATGTAGATCTCTGCTCGGTGGTCGAAGCAGGCGTTCAGCCCCTCCAACACCGACTGGGAGGCCAGGTTCAGCTGGCGGGGGGAAGCCGAGTCACTTTCATATTGCACATGAGGGCGAACTCACACTTGGCCCAGTTAAGCCCAGTTAAACCGTGCGTGAGCACATTGGACCCTCGCTACCTCGAATCGTTTCAAGCGTGCCCGGCCACGGTTCGGTTGGATTGGGCACGTGATCGCTAAACATGCCTGGGTCCGGTTCTTACCTTACAGATGAACGGGAATTACAGTCAGCAAGTCCTGCAATGTACTGACGATAGCGTGCTCTGGCCCTGATTGTTTTACTGCAGTGTGAGTGCAGGCCAGTAGTGGAGTGGGGAGGGGGACCATCGTGCTCGGGCACAGTTCAAGGCAACTGGGCCAAGTGTGAGTACGCCCTTAGTTCAACATCACATTACAATCGGCTTTCTGAGGGTCTGCAAACAAAAACAGGCTTTGAGCCATAAAAAGTGTACAAACGGCGTTCCTCACCTCGTCCAGGACCACCCAGTGGCCTGCCTTCAGAGCAGCCAGAAGGGGGCCGTCGCGCCACGCAAACTCTCCTCCCTTCCCCCCCTCCACCGGGAGATCTGTTCCAAACAAATCAGTGACATCCTGCCAGAGAGTGCACGTGATCAGCGTCAGAGCCAGGTGGTATTTGAGTTCATTCAGGAGCATTATTAAATAAAAAAGGCTTACGGTTTGCTCTGACAGGTTGATTCGGACCAGATGATTCCCAGAAGCTTTGGCCAGCGCGGCCACCAGACTGGTCTTCCCCACACCAGGGGAGCCCTCCAGCAGCACCGGCCTCTGCAGCTTCAGCGCCCGCAGGAGCCTCTGGGCGTTCACGGCGGTGGTGCCCGCTGCCATGGCGTAGTCCGACAGGTCCCGGCTCTCAGTGTCAGGCCCTGGGTGGACACAGAGAGGAAAGAGCCCGTAAACATTACTAAAGAACTATGGAATAACCAGCTTTAGTTTCCATGAAGACTGGAGTCTTTTTATGGAGACTGTAATGTTTTATGTATGTTTTAAATGTGGACCCCAGGAAGAGGGGATGAGGATGAGGATCCTATAATAAACTAAACTTTGTAATGACCGGGGAGGGATATGGGGCTGAAAAAAAGCAAAGCATTCCACAAGTATGAACAACAATACAAAGACATGAGGATGATATTAATCTTCTCACTTGTTCCTGTCGTCGTTTGAAAAAGGAAAATGGACAGCAGAGAACATGAAACAGGTATTATTCTGATTTACTATAAGAACCGTCCATATAAGAACAGTCCATTTACTGCTGTACTAAAATAAAACATTGAAAAATTGACAGGGGACAAATCCACAGTCCTTGTTCTGTGCAAACATTTATTCCAAAGTGTATCTGAAGTTAATGTGAGGCTTTAACAGTCTGAGTTACACAAATCAAGTGAAGTCAGATAAACTTTGGAATGTGTCTTTGGTCTTTTTGTGGACTTTGTCCCCCATCTCTTACATTGAAATCACATTAGGACGGAATCTTTTGACAGCCATTATGAACAGGAGGAATGATTACAGCAAGATTGTTCCAATGTACATGTGGGCACAAGACAATTGCTTTAAGACAGACTTAAAAAAATGTCAACCTATCCACTAAACTGAAAGGAAAGGTATATAATTTGTTAGGACTATACTTGAGGATGTAGTGGATCTGCATAACAATTGTGTTGATATTTGGGGGACATTTGAACAATGTGATCCTGAGATAATGGGAAAAAGGTAAAAGTACAATGATGTAGAATAAGATGTATGTAAGAATCTGTAACTGATCAGATCCCAAAGAACAACAATTTTGTCTCCGTGAGTAAAAAAAATAAAAAAATAAAAACACTTGTGAAATGGTGAAAACCTTTTACAGGCAGATGTAGGTGGGGCATACAGTTAGCCAGTAGATGCAGCTCTATGCAAGGAATGTGTTGATATAAAACATTTCAGTAAGTAGGAATCAGTAAGGTCCGTACCTAAAGCAATGTAGAAGGGATCAATGCCGAAGAAGTCTTCGCCCCACTGGGGTTCCCGCGGCAGTCCGCTGTCATACACTCTGAGGGCATCCAGCATCTCCTGATCCAGCTTGGTCATCTTGCTCAGCCGCTGCTGCAGGTAGCCCAGGCACAGCCTGCGGGCCAGGAGGGCGCTGTCTGCAGACGACACTGTGGTTCCTGCAGGAAAAGGGAACCCCAATCACATTTCTTAAACACCACCTTTGGGAGACAGACTCTCAGTGGAACTAAACATCAGCTGTCAGCTCACCGGAGCCGATGCCGTCTACATAGACCAGACATGCAGCATGGATGAAGGCGGTAACTGTGTCCAGTCTGAGGTCCCACTCTGCCTCTTCTTCATCGTCCAAGGCTCCCATGGTCATGAACCCGTCCTCGTCCCGCTCGCACACTGTGTTGAGGAAGTATACCCACGACAGGACGTCTCTGACGCTGAGGATGCAGCGGCAGCCAAAGTCCTGCTGGGTCAGCCACTCGATGAAGTCCAGCATCAGCTCGGCGATGTCGCCGCCTGCCACATCAGGAACACTTTCCACATTAGGTAACTGTACGTGCATACAGCAACAACAATGAGGTCTGCAGCGTAGCCAACACCAAGGCCCTGTACACATCATTGGTGTTTGGTTTGCCCTGGCAAGCTGATCCATTATGTTCCTCGGAGACAGCAATGACTTTGAACTTCATGGCAGTGCTAACTTGGTTGTTGCGCATCACTAAGATCTTATGCCTTGCTGTTGTGCTATAAGTTCAATCAACTCAACCACTTTGTCTCCACTTCGGGGCAGTGAAACAAGCAGAGGCCTGTACTACGAAGCAAGATTTGGGGTAACCGAGGTAACTTCAGGTTCAACCCAGGGTTTTCTGTATCACGAAGGTGGCTCACTTGTTACCGGGTTCAATTGCCGTGGTAACTTATGCTGGATGCCTAACCTGGTCGGGAGCAGGTTAAGTTGGAGATCAGCGATCAACTGGAGATCTGCTGGAGCTCGGTGAGCACAGAGAGAGAGAGAGAGAGAGAGAGAGAGAGAGAGAGAGAGAGAGAGAGAGAGAGAGAGAGAGAGGGAGGGAGGAGGAGAGAGAGAGAGAGAGAGAGAGAGAGAGAGAGAGAGGGATGCGCTCATAAAAGTTAAGACATTTAGAGACCGACAACCAGGTTAACATCCCCTGATGGGTATATTTATGAAATATATAGATTTTAATGGGAGGGAATTACATATTGGCCATTTCTCGGCTTCTTGAGTTGCCAACGCGCACAGCGGTTTGAATTATGTTTTTATATGTTTTATTTGCTCTCACGATTGCTTCCACAACCAGGGTTGCAACTGAAATAATAGGCTAACGCAACAACAGTTTATGGAAATCACAAGTGTAATTATGGTCAGATCTTGTGTCTGACTGATGGGGAAGTGATATTGATAAGCGTTGTGATTTACACATCTACAAGCGTCGCCTATTTTTTGCCAACTTTCCTCCTGTTTTAGGAAGCAGCGACTATATTGTGTTTTGCCTGCAAATCCGTGTCTGTGTTCTTCATATTTATGTAGAATTATAGTATAGCTCTTCTTATATAAATATGCGGCTCTGGTAGATGTCTGTGATTGGTCATGCTGTGCAAACCCCGCCTCTTTTATGTGAACAGCCATGTCGCTAGATTGGGAAACCCTGGGTTGATTGAACTAGTTGATAACCAGCGTTGTGACACAGCTTATGCTGGACCGCGGTTGTTAGGTTAGGTGAAGCCGGGAATTGGAAATAAATCCAGGACATGTTGATCTTGCTTCGTAGTACAGGCCTCTGGAAACACGGTAAGCAAACAGGAGCTGTTAGCAAACAGTTGCCTAGTCACACATCCAGCAGACACAGAGAAATGTAAGCATTCATTTGGAAAAAAAATTATAAATATCTGTCTCTTTAACTGCTAAAGGATCCTCTATGTTCACGAGCTGCAGTCTCTAACTGTGTCTGTCTGCTGCTGAGCAGGTAGAGCACAGTGACTTTACCAGAGCTGGAAACAGCGAGGAGAATCAAACTCCTGTCCTGTAACCATTTGGCTACCAAGGCGCTCCTATCTGAGCTGTCTTGTTGAAAACAGCTCCCTGAAAAAATGAGAGTGACAAAGACAGTGAAGTGACTACTCCTTTCACATTACTCCTAGTCATCTAATCCATTGTGCTGCCAGGTCTGTGAGTAGTCACAGAGCAAACGATGTCAACCTAGACTGGCTGTCCTAACCCTTCCCCTGAGCAGTGCTCCTAGTGTGGCTACAATCTAGAAATTAGAAAAAGAACAGATCAACAGGCCTGACTGCAACAGCCATGAAGACCAACTTGGACTCACTGCATTAGTACTAGAGCTTTAACGGTTGACTCTGACTGGTGAACAACAGATTTAATTATCAACTAGCTTAAAGGTCCCATGACATGGTGTTCTTTGGATGCTTTTATATAGGTCTTAGTGGTCCCCTAATACTGTATCTGAAGTCTTTTATATAGGCCTTAGTGGTCCCCTAATACTGTATCTGAAGTCTATTTTATATAGACCTCAGTGGTCCCCTAATACTGTATCTGAAGTCTCTTTTATATAGACCTTAGTGGTCCCCTAATACTGTATCTGAAGTCTCTTTTATATAGACCTTAGTGGTCCCCTAATACTGTATCTGAAGTCTCTTTTATATAGACCTTAGTGGTCCCCTAATACTGTATCTGAAGTCTCTTTCCCAAAATTCAGCCTTGGTGCAGAATTACAGCCACTAGAGCCAGTCCCACAATGAACTTTCCTTAGGATGTACCATTTCTGTGTCTGTAGCTATTGAGGAGGGGGGAGTGTGGCCTTGACCAACTGCCACTTTGCTCGTTTGAAAGCCATGATGTCTCTCTCATGGGTGGGCCAAATTTTCTGGGCGGGCACAGCAGAGAAAGGGGAGGTAACCTTGCTCCTTATGACCTCATAAGGAGCAAGATTCCTGATGGGTCCATCTGAGCTTTCATTTTCTCAAAAGGCAGAGCAGGATTAACCTGACTCCGCCAGATAGATCGCTTCGCATTTGCTCGGCATATCCATCTGGGAACTTTCCGTTGGAGAACTTTTGGAAAGGGGCCAAAATCGTGGTTAGCTGATTGGATGAACCATCTGTCTATCACCTATGTTGGTGACAGACGGGCCAAATCAACCAATCAGATCCACGAAGCGTATGAAAATACAACCACAAGCCCGCCCCTGCTGCTGCAGGCAAAGCATAGCTCGTTAGCTCAGCATGCAAGCAACATGTCGGTAAAGGATATTTGCCGTTTGTGTAACGAGAATTTAGGAATAAAAGACACCATTTCAGGTTCCCGGACCGCTGTCTGAAAATACTGGTTAGCTCATTAGATAAACCATCTGTCTATCACCACCTAACCCACCTCAAAACCAACACTGATTGGCCCGGTCGTTTGGCTAACGGCTCCAAATTTTCTCTATCTCAAGATGCCAGACTGATCTGCGAGTGGAAAACTGGAGCTCGCCAGATCAGGACGGTCTCACGAGGCTAGAGCAGGATACCCAGGGCTCGGTTTACACCTGTCACCATTTCTAGCCATTGGGGGACCATAGGCAGGCTGGGGGAACTCATAATAATGTTAAAAAACCTAATAAAGTGAATGCCATGGGACCTTTAAAAAATAATATTTGAGGAAAAATGTTGAGTCATATGTTGATGATCTACCATTATTTTAACGGAAATAATTTAGACTCTAAAACATAAATAACTATGATGCAACAATTACATAATAATGGTTACCGGAAGTCAAAGTGTCTCAAAATGGCTTAGCCAATCTGTTCAGCGACCAAACTATTTAAATATTGATTGTATTATATGTTTGTGAAGTGTAACTGAGTGACTGTAACTGAAAGGTGTTTCAGCACCAGATGCTGGTTTACCATCGAGCGACAGGCCCGAGCGCAGGTTGTGTTGGATGATCTGGACCAGGTCAGCGCGGCTGTTGCTCTGAGGACACCAGATCTCTGTGAAGCGGTTCCTCAGGGCCGGAGACAGCTGTCCCAAAGCACACAAGCACAAAGTCAGACACCACGCCTACATACAGGTGTGGTTGGTTAGTCTGAAAGCACATTCTGACATTTGAAAAAGCATGGTCAATCATTGGGACAAACATCCTACCTTCAACCTCAGTGGAATCAATTACAGAAAAATGCATAAAAAAAAAAGTCATCAAGTAGGACTTCATCCTGAGATCCACTGACAACACAGTTTGGTTTTTCATCTACCTCCTTCTTGCCAAAGTCTCCTCCAGGATTCATGGTGGCAACCAGCCGGAAAGCTGCAGCTGCCCGGATCAGTTCCACGTCGTCGTTGTCCCCACTGCCCTTCTCTGCCAGCACCAGGGACTTCTCCGTCTCCAGAACACTGACAGGAAACACCACACACGGTCAAGGGCTCTTCTTAGTGTCGACAACATGGAAAATGTCATACATCATGTTATACCAAGTGTACCTGAAGTACACTTTGCGGCACTATTGGTCACAAGTGTCGTAAAAGTGCACTCCGTTGCATATTCGTCTTACTGTCCTCACAAGGTGCAAAAAAAGCATGTCAAGGGTCAGCCCATAGCAAGGACTACTTCTTCAACTCAAGCCAAGTCTAGAATCCTCTCTGCCTTTAACACTCTTCAGACATCTCTGCAGATCTTGTTGTTGTCACTTATTCTAAATGCTGATAAGACAAAATGCGTTTTATTCTTCCTGCCGCACATGTTGTACACATAAAGGTGCTGAAAGTTGTTCATCGCTTCTCTAATTTAAAACTAACGTTGATTGGAGCAGATCCAAGGACTGGCTAACTCTTGAAAATATTATTCTTCCCTTGGGAAGACTGCCTAACCCTAACTCTAGCCACCATATAAATTAAATTAATTATGTATCACTGTATCACTGTACTGTGGACTGGCACCTCTCCAGCTACCAGTCCACAGTCCATACTTGGTCCTTACAGGGACCTGCGACCCTCTGGTTCCCAAGGCAAATCCCTACGGACTGAGCGTGAGTGTGAAGAGAGAGAGAGAGAGAGAGAGAGAGAGAGAGAGAGAGAGAGAGAGAGAGAGAGAGAGAGAGAGAGGAGGGTGGTGTATGTGTTGGTGAGTATAAAGTTAGCAGTACACTATAGCTGTGAACGTCGCAGTGCAGTCTGTGTTCAGCTTATCTGTCACTGTATAAAAGCTACTACTCCTCAGACCTGAGCCAAGTTCCTGTGTCTTGCTGCAAGCGGTTTAGTCAAGGGACACAACAACCTCAGCATAGGCTCATAGGGCTGGCTTTAAGGTGGACCAGATATTCTCAAGTTAATGACAAGCTGCACCCCCAAGCTTTGCTTTAGTGATCTCTCCTTCGCTGCAACCGACAACCAGTTTATGCTAATAACCAAATTGCAAATGATGTAATTTGCACCCAAGTGCTCCCAAACCCAGGGAAAACCTTTGTGCTGCTGTCTGCATGTGCCTGTGTGAGTGTCTACCTGTTGAGTCTCTCCAGCACTGAGTCGTCTGCCAGGGAGATCTCATCCAGGAGAAACACTCCTCCCTCCTTCATGGCCAGCACCAAGGGACCGTCATGCCACTGAAACAGCCTGCTGTCCTCTCCATCAGTCTACACACACACACACACACACACACACACACACACACACACACACACACACACACACACACACACACACACACACACACACACACACACACACACACAGTAAGGACAGGGTCAGCTGATGTCACAGAATCGTCTTTCCTTTGTGTCTTCTTAATAGCTCCATTTAAATGTAACAATGTTGTTTCTTGTATTATTTTTCCCTGCAATTAAACTGCATCAACATCTCCACTCTATGGAACCTCTGAAGGGGTGAAAGATACCGTTGAGTATTATTAAGAGGAGGTGCTCACCTCACTACAACCTGAACCAGATAGATAAATTTTTGCAATACATACATACATGCATACGAATCTTGTTTCTCTAAGCGTCTGGTGAGACAGAAATGTAAGTGGTAGTAGTTTGTTACGTATCTTGCTCACTTCTGCCATTTCAAATGAACCTTAGGGTTTCCCTTTGTAGTTTTTACATTTCCTGGTCAGTACCTGATGTGTGTGTCTGACGGGCCGCAGACCTCCCAGGAAGTCAGACGTCTCCATGTGTAGGTGACAGTTGACTGAGAAAAACTTCTGTGCAGCCAGAGCAGCAAACAGCTGGCAGATTGTAGTCTTTCCACATCTGGTGAGGGAACAGGAGAAGAGCTTAGCATGATTTAAATCCCCTGACACTCATACACATCTTCACACTCTGTAAGGAGCATCAGACAGACACAAACAAAGTTCTAAGAACTCATTGTGTGGAATCTACTCATGTACAACATCTTATCTGAATCTGTCCAGGAGTTGCTGGATATTTCAAGTTGCTTCCATGACTAAGTGATCATTTACATTTACTTTACCCTTACTAAAGACAGAATGATTTGGGCCTTGCTCATGTGAATCTTACCCAGTGTCTCCTACAAGCAGGACAGACTCCCCAAATCGCAGCGCCCGTCCTACCAGCACAGCCAGTCTTCTCATGCTGTGAGTCCACACCACATGGCGAAACTCCTCTGGGACCCCGGCGATGCTGTCAATGAAGGGACCTGCCAATCACAGCACCAAGCCAACATGAGTTCATGGCCTCTTTCTCTCCTCATAGTTTACTTATGTCCACTTTCTCTTCACCTTTCCATAAACACTTAAAGGAGCTCAGAAGCAACCTTAAGGAATATGGAGTTTAATAGGCAACCTTCCACTCAGATGTGATAAATACAATATAAATACAAATATACAATATACAAATATATTGGTTGCAAACGGGAGACATTTGAAGCTGTGGTGGAGAGGAGGTCACTGAACAAACTGTTATCTATCATGGATAACCCTCCCTCCCCCCCACTCCACACACTGGCCCTCCAGCAGAGCACCTTCTCTAAGAGGCTGCGACAGCTTCGGTGTCACACGGACCGCTACAAGAAATCATTCCTGGCACAGGCAATACAACGTTTTTACACTTCATCAAGACTTATATACATCCCAATATACACCCTACACAGGTTTTACTATAAATACGATTAAGTAGTTGGACATTCTTATTCGCCACTTGTATATATGTTTGTCCATTCTATCCTTTGTATTTTTTATCTTTATTTTTTTGAATATTTGTTCTTGTATTCTATCCTATTTATTATTTCTTGTATATTCTGTATGTGTGCTGTGTGTCTGATATTTTGCTGCTATAGCGCTGACATTTCCCAATTTCAGATCAATAAAGTCTATCTAATCTGATCTAATTTAAATCAAAAATCTCTTGAGGGAGTAATCCCTTGAAGCAAGACTTTTGCTGAACAGTGGCCACAAAGGCACAGAGTGTTACACAATTAATAATTAACATTATATTTGTAGGAGGAAGACTGTGTAATTTCTTCTTTCATAAGTTACATAGTCTGATGTCAAAGTATAGAGCAGGAGAGTGACTGTAAACCGTGTAAGGCACAGACAGACATCAACATGCTGTTCTAAAGAAAAGGAATGTGGATTCTACGATGTACTGTATATTTTGTGAGTGCCATTCAATGTGCTCCCAGCTATCTCTCTACGTTTGTATCTGAATACCAGGTTGACTCTTTGAGATGATCTAAACTTCTGCCTCGATTAAAACAATAACAGATTTTGATGAAAGACTCAGTGAAGCCACTTTGGATTCAAAAACGACAACAGTTAAAACATCCTGCATTATTCAACCAAACTTCAAGTACAGTGCGACAGCGTGAGGTGGCCCTGGATCGGCGTGTGCTAGTGTTCCACTTACTGAACTGGCCTGTGACCTGTTTCTGAGAGAACAGGCTTTCAGGGTTCACCTTCCTCTTGAAGTGCTTCTCCAGAATGGACAAGATGGTGGCCTCTTCCTCGGGCTTCCTCACACGTCCTGCCAGCAGCATGTACCCTGGTGAAGACCACAACAACTTTATCTCAGGTTTCAACGGAACACCGTGTCGGTTGGGGACTCAACAGACAGTGTGACGAGCCTCACCATCGTCAGCCAAATGCTGCAGCCAGTCCTGAGAGGCGTCGGTCTGCTCCTCCAGCCTGTAGCGATCTGCCCAACGGAACAGATCTCGGAGGGTGATGAAGCCATGTTTCCCCGCAAACACAGAAGAACCCCTGCGTAATGACTGAAAACACATGTCACACATCAAGTTAGGATTGCCCAGAACAGGTAGGTAACAGCAACGACATACACAAGTGTCCAGTTACCTGAAGCTCTTGCATGACTTTGACCAGCCGGGTGCAGTAGGACGGAGGCAGGCTGCACCTCTGGTGGAGGATGGTCTCCAGCTCTCCACTGGGCAGCTCATCAAAGTGCAGCTCCACAAAGCGGTTCCTGAAAGCCCTGGACAGCACCTGGAGATCAGTCAGGAAAGATTACTCAAACGGTTTCTAGGTTGTGTTGGACAGGTACAAGTGGAGTAAGTTTATCAGCCCCACCCAGAGATGGGGGCTCTGACCAAATAATATATTTTGCATTGTATCTCCTGAACCACACATGATAACACAGAATATGTGATATGTGATGTCTACCTATGTTTTGATGGTCCAGGATTACAACGATATCTTACCACTACCCCTACACGTGAACATGCAAAACAGAGTGGTAGGGCTAAGTGGTAGGGGCAAGGGCCTAGATGAGTCACTAAGACTGTGGGGACCATGAATATCTGTATCAAATTCCATCTAACCAGTGGTTATCAAGCTATCTCAATCTGAACCTCACTGTGACCACGCCATCCATAAATCTCTCAGACTGAATGAATGCTATACCTTTCTACCGCCGTAGAGACCAGGGGGATTCTGGGTAGCAAACAGCAGGAACCTGGGGTGCGCCTTGATGACTTCCTGTGTCTCGGCCACAAAGAGCTCCCTGTTGTCGTCCAGCAGCCTGTTGAGAGCCTCCAGGACGTCGGTGGGGGCAAGGTTCAGCTCGTCCAGGATGATCCAGTAGCCTTTCCTCATGGCGTCTATCAGAACACCTGCAGCACACAGTGAGTGGCGTTAGTCGGGGGGGGGGAGGGCTCAAAAGGCTGATTTCTGACTCTAAATGTTGCAATCTTACAGTTTACTGCTCAGATTTAGTCCTATGTGTACATTATATCAGAATCCATTTTTTTAAGCTTCACATGTCATTGTTCTGCAAAATATGCCATAGTTTTTAAATACAGCTAGTTGCACTTTTTGTTCTTTGGATTTGACTACTTTCTTTGACGTCCGTAACAATATTTTCCGCTCTACCAGCTGAGCTACCCAGTCGCCCAATATTTTCCTCCTTAAACTGAAATATTCTGGTTGATACTGCTTTTGTGTTAAATCTCATTTCAGATAATGTACAAATAAATGTGAACCTGGGTCTTTTTCAACAGGTCAACATGAGTATCCGTACCCTCTTTGAACACCAGCTTGCCCCGGGCGTCTGATGAGTAGCAGCCTATGTACTCCTGGATGTCGGTGTGCTCGTGGTTGTTGATTCTCACACACTGGTTGCCCGTGGCTGCAGCCAGCCAGCGGATCAGGCTGGTCTTCCCTACAGACGTCTCTCCCTGGATCAGCACCGGGTGAGTCCTGCCAGGCCCAAACATTTAGACAGAGAGTGATGGGGGGGCTATTGACTGGTGAGGCGGGGCCGCTGAGTCATACAGCAGCCACAAATAAAGCCAGAACATCTTCATACATGACAGGCGATGGGTATGCTAACATTGTGACAAGATGATTACATATGATTAATAGGAGTGGGAAAAAAAAAATTGATACAGCATAGTATCGCAATATTTTCTGTAGCAAGACGTCAAGTATCGATCTTTATTATATATGTGTTGGTCAGTCTGTCTGCTTGACAATCTGATTTTGCAGCAATATAATTGAAGTGAGATGAAAAAACAGAGAAATGTATCTTTTTAGATAAAACAGATGTTGACAAAGTTTCCTTTTGGAGACATCATTTGAAACCAGGAAAAATTTGAAGTTGGAAAAAAGTTAATGAATTGCAATATATTGCAGAATATTGCAATATGTTTAAAATCGCAATAATATCGTATCGTGACATAAGTATCGTGATGATATTGTATCATAAGGCCTCTGGTGATTCCCACCCCTCATGATTAAACAAGTCATTACTTTATTTTATTAACGCAATCATTTACTGCAGCTTTAAACGAAGAGAATACCGTTTGCAGTCATTACAGAATGTTTTTCTAATGTTTTTTCACACCCCTCTGCTGAGCAACACACTACAGGATGGGACTATAGATGTATTTTGGATCGGCCCTAAACACTCAAACTCAATTAATACAGCTTTAAGAAATTAATGGCAATCCAAAACCTCAAATTGATGGTCTTCATTTTGTATACCACAATGTAAACTTGCGCACACTATACACTTTTTTTTTTTTTGTATGTCAACATGACATCACCCCATCCCACACCTTTGGGATGAGCTGGAGCGCTGACTGAGAGCCAGACCTGACCCCCACAGCAGTGTTGGACCTCATTAATGCTCTTAAACTCTACAAATATTAGTTAGGAGTTCAGGAGGTCGGCTGTCCTTAACACATGCCACACAGAGGCAGATCACCGACTGCAGGGGAATTCAGTCCAACCACATTTTCTGTCCTGATGCATTCTTTCCTAAAGGGCCAGAATTAGCTCTGACAAAATGAACAACTGGACATTTATAGATGAACCCATTGATTTAGGGCAAATCCTGGGCAGGGAGTCAGGCTGGGCAACAGTTTTCCTACCCTGCAGATACCACTCTGGCGAGGTCGCGGAGGTTGAGTTTGACTGAGGCGGTGAGGATGTAACTGGAGTCCAGAGCTGGTTCCATCTCCCCCTGGGACACCCAGTAGCCCTCCACATCCACGCAGCAGCGATCTGAAGGCGCCGGGATGGGCTGCAGGACACATTACAAAAAGCTTTTTTCCTCTGTTCAAAAATACCCTTTTGTACATAAAGGGTGACATTAAACACTTTTATGAACTTGGGGGGGGGGGTACTTTCCATTAAATCATCTCTCAATGCAAATCAAACCAGCTATTAGGCTAACTGAAATAAAACCATGCCAATCTCCTAACATCCATATTCACTAATTGTTAACCCCATCAAACACTTAGCATAAACATTTGAAAAGACAGGAACTAGGTGTCAGAACGTCTTACTTGTTTGAGACACTTAGTGTTCCCCATCAGGATGTGCTGACACACCAGTTTCTGGACCAGAGGGTGGGAACTTCTATCCAGCTGAGTGAGGAAGCTCAGGCAGAAACCCTGCAACCAGGAGACAGGAACAAGGTCAACTACATCCAGGTGATCTAAACCTCCTTCATACACCCCAAACCGCTGGCATGTCTCAGTATCACCAGCAGGACATGAGCAAATGGTTTTCCTTTGAATTTCAGAGAACGGACACTTTACAGAGATCATTGTACAACTGAGAGAGAGAGAGAGAGAGAGAGAGGGATTATTGAGATATTTCTGTTGAGGCTCCTACCTCGTAGAGTGAGCGCTGCACACTGTTACAGGGGTTTGCTGCCACATACTTCAGAGCCCTGCACAGAGTACGCAGACTGTAGTGGGGTCTGTGGCCCGTCCCATCCACCAGATGGGAGGTGGCCTCCTTTCGTACAGACAGGTAAAAACTACACACAAACACAATTAAGGAGTGAATTAGCTTGAGCCTTCTGCAGGATTCTGAAAACGGCAACAAACGGGAGTGTAGAGTGAGCAGTCACGCTACAGGGTTTCTCTAGCATTAGAAGGCCTAGGGTGCAGTTTTGGACACCACTTAAGGCAATTGAATGTAAAATTAATGTAACTTTAAAACTAAATCACTTTTCTTAGATCTAATGATTGTAGTTGTCTACTGCGGTCTTCTTTAGTTTTGTCTTTAAGCTTTTAGAGTGCAACTTATTTATGATCTGCTCTAGCTTTTCTAACGGTTTAGGCGCAGATACGGTAATAATAATACTCCAAAATTGTGTCAAATTGTTTGTGTGATTCATGTTTTCTTGAGGGGGTGATCCCTAAAAATATCAAAGAATTTACATTTCTATTGTTGCACAAAATATATAAATCCAAGCACTCTCATGTCTAATTTCAAAAACTTTCTGATTTTATTCTGCGAGATTCTTCACAACCTTTAAAAAGGACCTGTTGGAGCCATGTTAACTGCACCAGCTGTAATGTTGTGTAAAGGCTGACCTGATGATGCCGCTGAAAACACTCCTGGGGGGCTTCAGGAACCTGAGGTAGTCTGAAACCAGAATCTGCAGGTCCCCCTCATTCTCCAGCTCCTCCACATACAGCTCAGTAAACCTGTTCCTGAGGCCCAGCGGCAGGTTTCTCTTGCCCACATCAGTAGCTGGGTTCATGCAGGCAAAGAGACGGAAGTCTGGGTGGCGGAGCAGAGGCTCTGGGATCAGAAACAACTACATTAGCAACAATCCCAGGAATATAGAAAAAACTATGCAAAATGGCTAAATATATTTGATTCACATGACAAGGGAATGTCACATGTGAAGCAAGTGTTTGGTCAGGTGAGTCAGCAAACTCAGATGTGTAGCAGAACTAGTTGATGATTGATAGACTGATTGATCAGTGATTTATTTAGTGCTGTGTGCGCTGTGTGCTGCGTTCCGACCACTCAAGACAATGCTTGTGGTTCCGCCAGCCGTAACGCAGCGCGTCGTAGAAGCTTTCCAGAAGTAGCTCTCCGCTCCGCTGAGAATATGCGCCACATCTATTTCTGACGGAGCCGCGGGGCGATCAACAGGCCGGGCTGGGCAGGAAGTGGAACGGCTACAACATCCGGTCACTTTTCTAAATAAACTCCCTGTGCAGACTTCGGATGGTTTCTATCATCACTACACTATTTTAAGCCTCAAATCTTTGATAACTGGACTAAATGGAAGAAACTATTTAACAAAAATGACCAAAACAACTAAATTTGTCAGGCACAATGCTCTGCTTCTGAAGACGCTCCCGTTGTGGTGGGACAACGGCAGACAACAGAACAAAACAACAGCACAGCCGGAACGCAGCGCATCCACGCAACTCCGGGGTTACAGGCTCTAATGTGGAAAAGTAGTATTCTACAGTTTATACACCGCAGACTTTTTTTAATCTTTATCTTTGGGGTGCCTCAGTGTGGCTAAACTCTCTTTAATGTGTGTTTGGGAAATGGAGTGTCTGTCAGTTTCTGGTGTAATAAAAACCTAAACTCTGAGGCTCTTTCTTATTAACAGTGTATAAAGCTTGTCATTTTAAACCGCCGCTGACCGTTTCTAGGTTAGATGACAAATGTTGGCGGCAACAGATCATATGAGCTGTAGCTGATTAACATTAAGGCTGGAAGTGAGCAGCTAATGGTTAATGTGGTCTGACAGCAGACATCTGTGCTGTTCCAAAGATCATTGGGTAAAAAACATCACTCTGTTCCAACACTAACTGACTCATACTGAACCAGCATCTCATCTTTGGGTCTGATCTACAGGTTGTTGTGAACATTTATAGACTGCAACTACAAAAAGTGTTTCTACCAACATAAAGTAAAGAGAAAGTATTCAAGATCTATGAATTTAAGTTTTTTTTTTATTATTACTTTTTAGGCATTTCCGCCTTTAACGATAGGAAAGCAATGAAAGGGGGAGAGAGAGGGGGAAGACATGCAGGAAATCGTCCCAGGTCGGACTCGAACCCTGGACCTTCTGCGACTGAGCTATCCTGGCCACAATTTTAAGTTTTTTTTTAACTGGTAACAAAATGTTGAAAGCTGAATCTAAATGTATTCAATGAGGGATTCAGATATGGATTTGATCCGATTCCAGCGGCCTCGGCTAATAAACATTCGATCAATCTTTCAATAAAACGCTATGAAAGCCCAACCCTATGTAGTAGCAGCAGTCCTCACCGGTGTCTCCACGGTCCAGCAGCACCAGAGATCCGGCGCTGCCCTCCAGCAGTCCACTCAAACACTCAAGGGTCTCTGCTGTCGCCAGATTGATCTCATCCAGCAGGATCCACTGGCCCTTCTTCACTGCCCGAGCTAATGTTCCCTACACACCAATACAAAGAGGGCCATTCACCTTTGGGGCATTTTGCCGTTATTTGACAGTTGACAGTACAGAGAGTGACAGGACACCAGGGGAGAGAGAGGGCTACTAGAGTGCCCCGATACAAGAAATGTAATACGCTCTTTACCTCCACAAAGGCGAAGACCATGGCTGCCTCACAGGCTCGGATCTGCTGCTGGGTCTGGTTCAGCCTGGCAGCCAACGCCTCCCACTGCTCCTGCAGCAAGGCAGCTGCACGCACACGCACACACACAAGAAATGAGTCTTTCATTGTGCTACAGTAGCCAGTTTACTAACTGTTATCATTGTGTATTGCCGTGCACACCGTTTGATTTCTCCTGCAGCTCCTTCGTGAGCGCAGACTTGCACACGTGGTCCATGAGTTTGAGCAGATCTTGCCAGCGCTTCCCCCTGAAGCAGGTCTGCACATGACCCAGGAAGGTCAGATTCTGCTTTCTCGAGTAAGTCTGGGAGAACAGGTCCTCGAAGGCCTCCCGCAGAGGGAGCAGGATCTGGTGGTGGTCTACTGGCTTGTACCTGCATTAGACAGAAACCCTTTTCTGTCATTTGGAAAATGAATGCTGGAGTATGTTTGGACACAGGAGGTGTGCCCTGGACCTGCTCTGTGCTTTAAGTACACTGTGGAGATTTCATTGAGCCTTTCTCACCCAATAATTGTTTGTATTCTCAAAACCTAATAAAAGTGTTAAATGAATTTTAATTAGGAGAATAGTGTAAAACTGAGTGACTTGTATGCATATTTATAAGAGATACAGTTTAATGCTCTTTGCTCTCCTGCTGTCCTTTTCTTTGTAGTGTGTGATCCTTTACTCTGTAATCAGGGCATCGCTCCTTTATTCAGCAGCTGTTTTTCCTAATTCTCTTGACTGTCTGTCAATCTGCTCATTGTTTTAACCCTTTGTTTGAATGTTGCTAAGCGTTGCTCTGTAACCTTTCAGCTAGTCTGCAGGCGCTCTGAACAAACACTTTCTATCCATCACAATGACAGATGGTACTTGATATCACCAAGACATGGAATGTGTGTGTGATGGGAAATATTACGGTAATGTTATTAATGTGCAGTGTGCGTGTCACTCACCCTCCGAGCAGGTCGGCAGTGTCACTCTGCTGGTTCATGTTCACAACCCGCAGCCTGTGTCCTGGATTCAACAAACAATAAGGAAGACTTGAATCAGGAATGCTGTCAGACCAAGTGAAGGTATTTATGGACCCTTCAGCCTGTGGACGGGAGCTGAGCCGGGCTCCTGGGCTCACCTGTGACTCTGGCCAGGTGTTGGACAGTGGAAGTCTTTCCAGTCCCCGTCTCTCCCACCAGGAGAACAGGCTCTGCTTTGGCCACACACACGGCCAGCTGCTCCAGCAGCACAGCAGAGGGACGGGTGGCCGCAAAGGTCTGCACGTCCCTGTTCACGGGAATACACAACATGCTGAATCATTACATATTCCTTGGTATGCTTTGTATGTAGATATACTGGTGTCACAGTCCCTCAGCCATAATATACCTTTTTCTTTTCTTAAATCAGTGTCAACATATTTAATGAACTGAAAGATGACAGATTTTGGAGAATATACAGTGACTATTGGGTTTCCTATTTAAACTTAATTTAGATCAATTTGTAAAGATTTCTAAGGAGGCCTTGTGACACAATTATTGTTTTAATCCCGTTATCTCGAGATCACAGGTTACTATTAAAATGTTAATTACATTTGCATTTTCACAAGACATGTCAAAAATTATACTTAAAAACTATGCACACACCTGACTGTGAAGACAGTCCTTCCAGAAAAAAGTTTTTTTGTGATTGTTGCGGGCAAAAATCCTTGATTATGTGGCATGTTTTCTTAAAAAATGCGATGGAATATGCGGGATATTTATGCAATTTTATGCGATGAAATTGCAGGAACTTTCAAAAATTGCAGGAACTTGCAAAAACTGCGGTTTGATGAAAAAGAGAAAAAAAAGTGATTCCCCCCCCAACACCCTGCTTTTCGATGATGTTCACGTGGCGTAATTACGTCACTTCATAACGTTCCCATGGCAACAGGGGAAAATGGCTGCTCTTGTGTGAAGTAAACGCAACATTTTTCAACTTTCTGCTAAGATATATGTGACTTTTTTGCAACGAAAATGCGGGGATTATGGAATCATGCAAGCCCCGCGTATTTTGCGCAGAAATCTGCAATTTATACGACGAAAGTGCGGCGTATTTGAAATAATGCGGCCCCCGCATAAACATGCGGACTTTGGCTGATTATGCATTGAATTATGCTATCGCATAATCGCGTTTTTCTGGAGGGACTGTGAAGAGGTTTACAATGCAACTGCTTGAAAAATGTATAAATAAAAAATTATAAATAAAAAAAGAAATGATTCCTTATCAAAATTCACATCCCGTCCTGTATATTGAAGAACAAAAAGTGGCTTAGCCCCCACAAGCTACTGCTCATACCAGACCAAGGGGGGTTATGAATATGAGCAAGAGTGCGTTGTATTGTTTATGAATAAAATTTTGTTTTTCAATTTGCAAGAGAAATGTGTTTCAAAAGTTACATCTCACTGGCTTTAAATCCCTCGACTAGATGGAGAAATAACAAACGTTTACAATATGTAAAAGCTCAAATCATCAGTGCCATTTTATTCCTGTTAATATGGCTTACTGGACACACTTGTGCCAGTTTTTGCATGCTGCTTGCTTTGTTGTTAAAGTCTGACACCCGTTCATATTGGCTTTGGGAAAGAATCAATGTGAAAATTTGGGCATGTCCTGATGGGTTTGTTTACCATAATGCAGTTTTAAATCAATCCAATGTTTATTCAATTTACCAGCAGGGGGTCTATTTGGCCCTATCAGTAGGTGGATGTTGGCACAGCAACGAGCTGATGCATATTTGGTGTAAACAGAGGTCAAAGGGGGCGTCAGGCAGGATGTCCCACTTACACATTCAGCTGCACCGATTCAGTCTGCTTCCGACTCAGAGTCACTCTGCCCACGGCCGCCTCCAGCTCGCTCAGCGAGATGCCCGGCTGGTACATCTGGCAGAAGTGCTGCGCCTGCAGACAAACAGCAGCAAGGAGTTGGATTCAGGACATGTTTCTGTATACAATGGAGATTATAAATACTACTTCCTTATTCTTTAATCAATCAATGCTGTAGGGGGGTACTTTGCATGAACCCAATCCTTATGTTTTTGCCAAAGCCGGCTGGTCACATACCTTCTCTTTGGAGATGTTGAGCTTGCTTCCGATGATCTCGGCCATTCGCAGTCGACTGTCAGGCCGAGACAGCATGGCTGTGAAGCAGTCCAGAGCCTGGCAACCAAAGGCACCACCACAAGGCATCAGTCAATAAAAGTCATGTAACCTGAATCACCACCACTCGTCTGATTAGAGGTTTTACACCCTGGCTTCAATAAGAACACATCCCAGTGCGATATAATAATATATAATATAAAATAATTTGAGCAGTACTAAACTGAATACAACTAAATCAAATGCTTTTCTTTTCGCTGACCTTTGAAGAAATCAAAGCCACTAACCTCTTGGAAGACATGTTGTGCTGTGGCTGAGGACGTGCTGTCAAAGTTAACGCTGATCCGCTCACACCATTTCAGCAGGTCCCTGCAGAGTCGTGATGAAGAAAACAGAAATAATCATGAATGAGGAGCATGAACCCTAATGACCCAGACCAACACATATGATGAACTTTGCAGTTAATGACATTGATCAATGAAGCGCATTTGTGCTATTGAAGTGCAGAGCATGGAAACTAGAGATACATTGATTTAACGGCTGAACCCCGGCCAGCACACACATCACACTGATGAAACTTCCATAAGCAGCCGGGCAGATAATGTCTCTAAGTGAGGAGGGGTTACCTAATGACAAAGCCTTGGTTTGACCTGTAGAATGTGGGATTCCAGCCCAGCGTACAGAGGACAGTCCAATCAATATTCTATCGAACACAGCAGCAGCTAGTGGAAAGCTAATTAAAGCCTGCCGCTGCAGACTGGCTGGTGGTTTGGGGGGTTCTGACAGATGAAAGGCCAAGGGGCCCAAAGCTGATGCCGACTGTCAGGAGCCGAGAGGCCAGACACCGAGATGTGTACTTTTTCATGGAAAAAAAAAATTATATATATAAATAACATAGATTTTCCTAAAGAAAATCTACGTTAAAGTAGTTTATTTATGTTCTTTTTCCGTTATACCTGATGGTCAAACTGGATAATAAAAGAAAGTTCTGGGGCATTTTTTTGTGTTTGTTCATGTTTAATCTGAGCCAGACCAACAACAAAGATAGAAACAATATCACATCCATACAGGGATAGTAGTATACAGTTGTTAAATCATAATATATGACACACTGGTATCAGATCGGTACTCGGTATCAGCCGATACGCAAATTCAGGTAATTTAGCACAAAAAGTAAGGAAATTTGTGTTTGGTAGATTATTTCTCTGTGGTAACAATGCTTTTTGGCAATACATCTTATACCGTTGTAAAGCCTGTCAGTTCCCTTTCAATTGGTGCCCCATTTGTAAGGAACATGCATTTGTGGGATGAGCAGCAGCGTTGAGTATGTGGGTTGCGCCAATGAAAAATTTGCCAAATCTTCTCTGCCAATGCCAAACAGCTTATTCTGCCATTGACTCGTTTGGTGTTTGGTGGATTGGATGATTGAAGTTTGAAGAAACAATACATATTGGCAATTTAACAATTCATTCATTTCACAAACAGGAGCCTCAGAGGCCATCCACATGGAGAGGCTTTTTGGTGCGAACACACGTTTTGCATCGTTTGGGCCGACCGTCCAAACGGATCCTGTAAACTCACTTTTTTGAAACCTGGTTCCAGAGTGAAAAAAACGCTGCGGAAAACGGCTCCCTTTTGGCTTCGTTTGGATGGTGAAGACGCATACTTGCGTATCGACGATGTCATCGCCACACCCCTCGACCACTTACCCACACTAGCACTAGCTAGTGCACGGCCACTGACACGACTGTGGTGAAGCTAACCATAGCCCATCTCCATGGTCCAACCAGCACACTTCATCTAAATACTTTCCACTGCTCTGCCGGTCCTGGATTCTACACAAGATATATTGCTAACGTTATGTAGCTAACGTTAAACATCGCTAAAGTAGCTGACCGCTCCAGCTGGGACGTTAACGTTAGCTGCTATGGTTAGCTAACGTTAGCTCTGCTAGCTAGCGCGCTGCCATCATGTCCGATGGCAGACAGAACTGCAAAATAAAAAGCAATCCAACAGCACATTATACAATGTAAACAAAGACAAGTTTTCAACAACAAGCGTGTTGAATCTTTTACAAATGGATCCGTTTGGACGCACATTTTTTTGACACGGTTCCAGGGAAGACGGGTAAAAAAAAAAAAAAAAAAAAAAAAGATTGTTTTGGTACGTGTGGACGTGGCCTCAGTAGCATGTGGAAGAACCATACACCGCCACAACAGCCTGGCATCTCCTCCTCATGCTGGTCACACACTGCTGTGGGATGGCATCCCATTCTTCAACCAGCATTTGTCACAAGTCAGCCAACGTGGTTGTGTTGGTCACTCTGGCACGAACAGCACGCCCAAGCTGATCCCACAAGTGTTGAGGTGAGGACTGCTGGCAGGCCATTCCATCCTCTCCACTCCCACATGGTAGTCTCTGATAAACCTCGCCCTGTGGGGGCGAGCGTGGTCTTCTTGGAGGATAGAGTTTGGTCCCAGACTGTGGAGATATGGGATTGCCACTGGTTGCAGAATCTCATCTCTATATCTCTCTGCATTGAGATTGCCTCCAATGATGACAAGCCTCGTTTTTCCATTGAGGGAGATGCCGCCCCACACCTTCACACTGCCTCCATCAAAAGGTGTTACTCTATCGGTGCAGCAATCAGCATAGTGTTCTCCGCGTCTTCTCCACACTTTGACCCTACGACCCAACTGCCATAGGCAGAATCATCCAATCCACCAAACGAGTCAATGGCAGAATAAGCTGTTTGGCATTGGCAGAGAAGATTTGGCAAATTTTTCATAGGTGCAACCTACATACTCAGCACTGCTGCTCATCCCATAAATGCATGTTCCTTACAAATGGGGCACCATTTGAAAGGGAACTAACAGGCTTTCCAACGGTATAAGATTTATTGCCAAAAAGCATTGTTACCACAGAGAAATAATCTACCAAACACAAATTTCCTGATGTTTTTTTTTTTTACATTTTGTGTTTATTTTGATCTTTCACTTCAGTACAATCACAACACGGTATATTTCCAGTTGACATAGCGCTCATTACAAATCACAAAGTGTTTTAACAAATGCAAGTATGAACAATTACTTGCTGTGTTTTAAGTATAACTTGTACTCTAGATTTGTTCGATTGTCTCAAAATGTAATTTCTTTTCCTCTTTTACAAATTTTTTATAAATAAATAAAATAGGAAGAAAAAAAAAGGGCAGAATAATAAAAATGGAAACTATATACATCCAGGGAAAGAACATGTGTATTAGTTAAACTCAATCCTTGACAACCTCAGATGGCTCAATATATTCTCAAATGACTTATGAGAATGATTATTACCTACACATACAAACATGTATTATTATCATATACATTATACATTAATCTTGATCTATATAAGTATAGGAGCAAAATCTGATCTTCTTTCTGATACATATGCAACCCAGTTCCTCCATTTTTTCAGAAAAACATCTTTCTTTAAGTTAACAAAAAAGGTAATCTTTTCCATCATATAAATCTCTATGGTCACATCTATCCAGTCATCTAATGTCGGTCTCTCCTGTTGCAATCATTTGCGAGTGATTGCCTTTTTACTGGCTGCTAGAAGGACGCCCATCAGATATTCGTTATTTACTGCAATAATTTCTAAGCTAACACAACCAAAATAGAGTAGTTTGCATTCTAGAGGTATGGCTCTTCTAAAAATATGTTCAAGAGCATCTTGTAATTCTTTCCAATATTCTTGAATATGTAGGCATTCCCAAAATATATGATAGTGGTTTGCTTCAATGCATCCACAGTTTCGCCAACATTTTGAAGTGTTATTAGTGTATTTGGCTGTTTGTATTGGTGTTATAAAATATCTAATAATGTTTTTCCAACAATACTCCTTCCAATTTAGTGACCTAGTTGATTTCCACTGAAATTTCCATACAGTTGACCACTCTACATCAGAAAACTTTCTGTCATCCATTTCTCTTTAAGATAACTTGTAGAATGTTTCTTCATATTTATTAAACTCTTGTATATCTGAGAGACTATCTTATATCTAATACCTGATGTATATGCTTTTTGAAGCAAGTCTATCAGTGGATTAAGATTATCTTTGAATTTCCCTTTTATTTTTTTAATCATAATAACTTCGAACCTGAAGGTATCTGTAAAAATCTTGATTTTCTAGTGAGATCTTTTCCTTCAATACTTGAAAGCTTAGGATTTCACCTTTCTCAATGATTGTGCAAAAAGAAGTTATTCCCTTATTTGTCCACAACTTGAATCTGTTATGCGACTGATTTGGAGTGAAGTCTGAATCATAAGCAATCCATTTAAAAATGGAGATATATTCCAATAATTTAAATTCTTTTATCACAGATACCCAAACATTTAAAGTAAGCTTTGTCCATGGGTCTTCTAGCTTATCTATATATTGTCTTAAATTATTATCTGCTAATATTGCTTGTACAGGAATATTCTTTGTAATATAGCTTTCCATATCCTTCCAAGGAGCATTATAATGTGGGTCACACCAATTCACCACTGTCCTAATTTGCGCTGCTGTATAATAATCTTTTAATGAGGGGAGAGCCCACCCTCCTTTATCCTATGGAAGCTGCAATGTTTTAAAGCGTACTCTGGGCTTTTTCCCTTGCCAAATAAAACGTGAAAGCAATTTATCCCACTCTATGAATTGTTTTCCGGTTATTTCTACAGGTAGGCATTGGAATAGGTAAAGATATTTTGGTAATACGTTAATTTTAATTCCTTCAGTCCGTGAGCTGAAACTAAAAAAGGGAATTAGATTCCATCTGGCTAAATCTTCTCTGATTTTTACAGTTAGTTGATCAAAATTTTTTCTTTGTAATTTTTTGTCAAATGGATACCTAAATATTTAAATGATTTTGTATGCCATTTTAACAAGTATGTATTTTTTATATTTACAGGGGGAGTATAATTATATGAAATTATTTCCATTTTGTCAATATTTAATTTATATCCAGAAAGAGGGCCAGAATTCTGAAATTGTTTCATGAGTTGAGGCAAAGATTTGGTTGGATCTCCAAGATAAATCAGTATATCATCTGCATAGCAGGCTATTTTGTGTTCCACTCCTTTTATACTGATACCTTGGACTGCTTTATCCTGTCTGATGCTTTGTACTAAGGGTTCTAAATAGAGTGCAAATATTTGAGGGGACCATGGGCATCCTTGTCTAGTGCTCCTTTCCAATGTAAATGACTTTGATAAATAACCATTAATCTTTATTTTTGCAGTTGGCGTATCATAGAGTGCCTGTATGCTTCTAATTATATCGTCGTGGAAGCCAAATTTATGTAGAACCTTATAAAGATAAGTCCAGCTGACTGAATCGAAGGCTTTTTCAGCATCTAGACTTAGAATCATTGATTTTAATTTATTTTTCTTAATATGATTCATTACTTGCAGTGTGCGCCTAATATTATCCTGTGTCTGCCTCTGACGGATAAAATCTGATTGATCTTGATTTATTAGGTTGGGCAGAAATTCTTCCTATAATCGACATTTAATATTGATAAAGGTCTATACAATCCACATTCTAACTTATCTTTGCCTTCTTTTGGAATAATAGATATAACTGAATCCTTCCAAGATGGAGGAGCTGTCGCATTCTTTAAAACCCAATTAAAAGTACGGACCAGAATAGGTATCAATTCTTTTTGGAATGCTTTATACCACTCTCCAGTAAATCCGTCCGGTCCTGGGGATTTATTAGATTTCAATTTAGTAATAGCCCCCTTTACTTCATTTGCTGTTATTTCTGCCATCAGTGTTTTATTTTGCTCATCAGTAAGGGTAGGTAACTCCAATGTATCTAAAAAACAATCAATCTCCTGGTTACTATCTTCTGGCATTTTAAAATATAATTTTATATAAAACCTTTCAAAAATGTCTTGAATGTCTTCTTGTTTGGTTTGTATTGGTAATAGGATCCCCTGCTTGTTGATTTTTTAAATTTCCATGCCAATATTTTCATAAATTTAGATCCATTTTCGTAATTTTTTTGCTTAGAAAACATAATTATTTTTCTCTATTTCTTGAGTATATAACATATTCATTTTGTTTGTTGTTTTTATTTGTTCTAGTATTTTTGTCCTTATGTTCTTTTTCTAATAAATTTAACTGATGCTGTAATTTTTTTAACTCCTGTTGTCGAATTTTCTTTTTAAGTGAGGCTAGTTATATAATTTTACTCTCTTAATAATGCTTTCGCAGCATCCCACAGTATGGGGGGTGTGACCTCTTCATTATCATTGGTTTCTAAATACAAATGAATCTCATTTTTAATACATATTTTAAAAGAAGAATCATTAAGAAGATTCAAGTTAAATTTCCACAGAGTATCTTTAGATTTATTATCTAGTTTTACTGTAAGTAGATTGGGGCATGATCACTAATATCTATCGTTCCAATATCACAGCTTGTCACCCTGGTCCTATCTCTATTAAACATGAGGTAATAGTCTATCCTGGTGTAGACATTATGTGGATGAGAAAAGTGTGTATAATCCTTAGTATTCGGGTATAGATCTCTCCATACATCAATTATCCCAATATCATTCATCAATGTGTTAATTTTCCGATGGATGGGTTTAGAGAAAGTAACTTTTTTGTTTGAAGAGTCAAGCTCCGGCTGTAAATGTACATTTAAATCACCTCCACAGATCAATATACCTTGTGTTTCAGAGGATATAATCTGAAAAACCTTTTGAAAAAAGGTGAGATTACTACCCGGTGGGGCATAAATGTTAAATAAAGTAACATATGTTCCATTCATCACTCCATGAACAAAAATAAATCGGCCCTCTTTATCAGCATACTCATTTCTTTTCAAATATAACCTTGTTGGATATCAAAATGATAACTCCTCTTCTATGCCCTGTATGATATGAAGAATAATAGATCTGGGTGAATCCCATTCTTTTCAATTTGTCATGCTCAATGTTGCTCAGATGTGTCTCTTGTAGATAGACAATGAGCATTTTCTTTTTTCATTTTGCTTAAGATTTTCATTTTAATTGGGTTAAGCAAACCATTCACATTGAAAGAAATTACTTTTACTCCGTCATTTGCCATGTCTGTTCAATATAGCATTGCAATCTGAAGGATGATAGAAGGCGAGGCACAGTCCCTGGAGAAACAATAAACGACAAACATAACGTGCTTCCAAGATAGGGGTCAGGAACATACGACCCTGTAACAAGTTGGTAGTGGCGTCTGGCATGGAGGGAGAACCTTCTCTTCCACAGTGGCGATCGGGGCCCTCCTGTTCACCGTCTTTACATGAGCTGTAAGAGAACATAACTCCCGTGTCCAACGTTACGACGTAGAAGTGTGTTGTCATTCAGTAATACCAAGAGAGAAATTAAGTTAAAATCTATCCAACGATTCAAGGCCCAAAAACAGCTTTTTTTCCTCTCCTTTTTTTTTTTTTTTTTTTTTTTTTTATTGTCAGCCTCGCATTATCTTCTAAATGCCTGTAGATGTTCCCTGAGGTCTGTCGATCTCTGTGTCATTCTACCTCTTGTTTTTTGTTGTGGAACCGTCTCCTGCGCTCTAGTTGCTCAGCGAGTGATCCAGTCAGCGATGTTTTCTCCACGTTGAACCCTCTTTTCTTCAGATCCATATACGCTTCATCAGCTGTGTTATAGATGTGGGTCCCGTCCTCATAGAACACACGCAGCCTGGCCGGATAAGGGGTCTGGAATCGAATCTTCTTGTCTTTCAACATTTTCTTTACCTCCGTGTATTCTTTTCTTTTTTGAAGAACCGCAGGGGGGTAATCATGATCGAAGTAGATTTTTTGTTGACCCACAAATATATCCTCTTTCATCCACGCTTTCCGGATCACTTCTTGTTTCATCTTGTACCTGAGGAATTTCACCACAATCAATTTGGGTCTCGCGTTCACTCCAGGCTTGGGTGCAAGTGCCCGGTGTGCTCTCTCCACGTACAGTTCTGTCTCCGGAGGAAAATCCAACGTGTCTCGCAGAAGTTGTTCGATGTAGTCAGTCATGGGGTTTTTCTCTGCGTCTTCTGGCACGTTGTATATCCTTATATTATCTCTCCTTGATCTACCTTCTTGGTCAATCTGTTTGCTTTCCAAATGTGACTGCATTTTTATAATTTTTTGAATTCTCTTCCATGCTTTCAACTTCTTCAATGCGATCTTCTGAGTGACTGATTCTTTGATTTGTCTTGTTTAATTCAGTCTTAATTTCATCCAGCTGACGATTGTTCTCTTTGCGAAAGCTTCGAATCTCCTCCAAAATTCATTCCAGATTGGTTTGCATGTTATCCGGTGGAGTTTGCCGACGGCTAGCATCTTGCTTTTGAGCTAACGCTAACGCATGTGTTGCGTCGGCCGCTTCTTGCTGTCTACCTTCGGTTTCTGGCGCCTCCGTATTAGTTTTCCTGCTCTTCTCTCTCGTTTCCATCGTTGTCCCACTATTATAGAATGTTTTAAAGAGAGCTTTTATTTTTCTCAAGATTTAGTGGGATTGTTAATTAGATCGCCGGAGGAGACGATGAACTACGCTGCCATTCACTCAGTCGCCGGAACCGGAAGCCAACCAACCAATCAGCTTTCAAACCACACCTGTGCAGTCAATTGGCTTCCTAACAACACCTGAGCATTCAATCAGCATAAAAGGACTCCAAGGAACAGGGCACTTGAACACATTACTGAAAGGGACTACTTTTACTCACCATGCCCAAGACAAAGGAAATCAGTCTTGAGCTCAGAAAGAAGATAGTGGAGGCTCATGATAAGGGGGAAGGCTAGACTGCCATTTCCAAGTGTTTCACAGTGTCTAAAACCGCTGTACCAAGTACAAGGAGACAAATTCTTTAAGAAACAAACCTGGGCATGGTCGTAAGCGCAAGATTTCAAGAACTCTGGAGAGTAAAATAGTCAAAGATGTCAGTAAGAAGCCCCGGACATCTGCCAAGATGATTGCTGCTTACCTGGCCTCTTCTGGAGTTGATGTTTCAAGGAACACAGTTGTGAAGGCTCTTCATCGTGGTGGGCTTCAGGGCCATCGTCACAGAAGAACCCCTTCACTCAAAGAGTGGCACATCACAGCCAGACTGAGGTTTGCCCGTGAACATTTGAATGGTAAAGATGAGTTTTGGAAGTCTGTGCTTTGGTCTGAGGAGACTAAACGGGAACGGTCGTTGCTGGGTCTTCCAACAAGACAATGACCTAAAGCATACATCGAAATTGGTCCAACAGTTCCTGAAAGATACCAAAACCAAGGTCCTGGAGCGGCCCGCACAGAGCCCAGACCTCAATCCTATTGAGAATCTGTGGCGGCTACTCAAAGTGAATGTCCATGCTCGGAAACCACGCAATTTGGACCAGCTGGAACAATTTGCAATGAAAGAATGGGCCAAAATCCCTCAGGAGACCTGTGCCAACCTAGTAAAGAACTACTCTAAGAGGTTGTTGTCAGTTGTGGCTCAGAAAGAGTACACTATTGACTATTAATGGCCCAGGTGATAATAATTGTGGACGTCTCATTTTTGCCCTTTCTTGTTTCAACTTGGTGTATCAATCAAGTATCCTGATCAAACTTAGTGGACATTTTGTCTTTGTTATTTTGGAAACAAATACACTATAAACACTTGTTGTTAATGGTCATTTCCATGGAGAAATCAAGAGTTTTGTCTAATTTCATATGGGGGGCTAATAATTTTGGCCTCAACTTTATGTTCTAGTTCAGTCAAATAAAGCCATTAGGTATACGTTTGTGTGAGCTTCCTCATTTTTGTTACAAGCATGAGCCAACTTGTAACACAATTCAATTGTCAAGCTAATTATGAGCAAACTTTTCAAATGTTGCAAAAAAGGATAGTGCTACAGCGTAGTTCGGTGAGAAGTTATAGAAGCGCCATAGACTACGCATGGCTGTAATCCTCCAGGAAACAGAGGAGAAGTAGAGGCTGCTAAACAAGTGGTCTCAGCCATCAAACCGTCTACCAGAGAAACATGGAGAGACGAGTGATTGAGTGAGTAAATAAATAGGTTCGCTACGTCAGAACTTATTCATATTCTATATCCCATTTAGAGCATCAACTCTTTTTCCACAAAGACAAACCACCTCAAGAGAGCAGGAACACTTTGTTACCCAATTTAAGTTTTATTGAGTTTTATTTAATTGTTTCCCTTCTGTTTTTCTAATGTAAAGATACTTACCAAATAAAGATTAGCATTACTTGATTTAAGAGGTCCAATGTGTGGGAATTTCTTCCATCTAGCGTTGAGATCATATATCACAATCAACTCTCTCGCACCACACAGTTCAAAGTAGGTATTACAGCTACGGTAGCCTTTACGCTTCAAAAAGCCAGTCTCTTGATCTTTTCAATCAACTTTTTTCTTTTTTCTGGGCGAAGAAGAAGAAGACTCCTGTTCCTGAAATTTGGATTTTGAATACGTGTGGTCCTCCACGTTTCCTTCTTCAAACTTGCCGGCTACGATACCCATTAGCAGGATTAGCAGCAGCTGGGAGTTTATCATGTGACAGAGAAAACGTGAAAGGTCGAGCAGTATGTCCTGTATGTCCCTTACCAGCTAACATATTTCAAGATGGAGCATGAATATGGAGCGTCTACCCCAGTTCATGTGAATGCAAGTTTGTGAACAGGCAACACAGATTTTGATAATGAACCACTAAACACGTTACACACTGGACCTTTAAAGAAATGCCAGACTAAGGAAAGTAAAGGAGGAGCAGAGAAAGTAGTGAGCTGGGCCTCACCTCAGTGACAGTGCCCTCCCCTCCAGCGGGGGTCTGTTGTCCTGCTGGCTGTCCTCGGGGGGGTGCAGGCTGCCTGTGTCCAGGTCCGAGTGTCTGTCCCCAGTCAGCTGGCAGAAGATATCCAGGAGACGGTCTGACACCACCGTCAGCTGTGGATACCTGCTAATGAGCACCTACACACAGAGACAGGGGTAAGCTAGTAATATACCAGGGTCATTCTGGAAGGTTTTTGTCTAATATAAAAAAAAAAAAAAAAAAAAAAAACTGTATGTGAAAAGATTAACGTGTTGACCAGTAGTATTATGGACTACGATGTTAAATGTCCTGGAGCTATGCAGTGAATTACGTGAAGTCACGTACTAAGCTGTTGGGGGGGCTGTAGCGGAGTGGCGGCTCCAAAGCCAACAACACTCACCTTCTTCAGCTCTTCTCGTGTCATGTTGCCCATTTGCAGCTTGGTCCAGTACTTGTCCAGCAGCGCTGCATGAGAGTTCTGTGGTTTGTGCCAGCTGCCACCACTGAGGTATATCCTGCAACAAGTACAACAGCCATACTGAGGTCATATCATGCCCACTGTATGCAGAGACTGGCTGGGTATGAGGAGGTGTCAAAGCAGGCTGGGTCGTTTTTTATTGTTAACAACTACTTCCATCATTGTCTGTGTGGACAGATGTGTACTGTTGTCCCCAAATATAGGACTCATGGGGCCTCATGCAAGGACTTTTTCGTATTCTTATCCTAAACCTCTCGTATGAATGTTGCAAGTCGGATTCACAAAGCTTTCTTAACTGCACAAATTGTGTGTGAAAAGTGAATTTCTTGTTTCAACTTGATAAATTGCCAGTGGTTCATGAGCAGGTTTGGGAGATGCATGAGCCTGTTTGGATGAACGGTGTGTGCCTTCCCTCCGTGGCATCTGCTGCAGACCACGGCGTTCAGGCTACATGAACAGTCAGTGGGATGTCCATGGAGCCTAAACCTCAAAAGCAGTGTGCACTTTGTTTACATGTTCTGATGCTGGGACACATCCAAATAGTGAAAGATAATCAGGTTACATTTACAACGTAATGACATTGTTACCTTCTTGTTGCAAAAAACTGAAATCCAGGAGCAACATCGATGCAATCCTCCCGCCCTGGAATCATCAGCTTTTTATTCTCCATCAAAGGCAGGAGCACAGATATCTGAAAAAGGACATTTCAGTAAAGTTATGGCTTGTTGCAATAAATCATTTACATTAAGCTGATTATTAAGAATATATGCAGAGAATGTAGGCATATTGAGTATATGTTTGAACTGACAATATTAAGGCCGTGTTCCTTTAAGTTTTAACTCACCACATCCAAAGGTGCGTGGTCAATGTCTTCCAAGAGGATCCACTGGCCTTTAGATACAGCTTGTGTCAGCGTCCCTGGCTGCCACACAAACTTCCCTGGTATATCAGTACACCGGTACATGCCGAGCAGCATCTGTGAAACAAACAAAACACATTTGCAAATGTTCAGCCTTTCACCTAACCTGCATTGAATGCTAAAGGGGCACTCCAGGGATTTAGTATTTAAACTTCCAAAAAGGTTGGGGGACACATAAGGGACATATTTAAAATATTAAAATGGTGAAAATCAAAGCAGCAGAGGCCGAGATACCTAATACCCTTTTAGTCCCTCATACGGGCCAGGCTTCAAAAACACTGGATCCTACAGTTCACTCTGTCTGTCTGTCTGTGTCTGTGTGTGTGTGTGTGTGTGTGTGTTTGTGTTTCCAGCGTTTCCAATGTTCCTCCATTTCCAGTTTGTAATGCTTTCTGTTAAGCCTACGTAACGTTCAGCCCTCAGAAACTGAATCTTGTGTGTAAAATTGGTGGAGTGCCCCTTTAGGTTTTGACTGACTCCATGCATTCTCACCTTGCTGTCAGTTTGATCCCCGAGCTGGACCTTGAGGATCTCTGTAGCTTTTGTATGTCCTGTAACAGCAGCCATGAACTCAACCAGGGCAGTTTTACCGCATCCAATGGGACCCTCCAGCAGCACAGGCGTCTGGGAAGCCACAGCCAAGGCCAGTCTTCTCAAATTGCGGCAGGTTGAGTCCACCAGCACCAGATCTTTTTGGTTCCTCTGCAAATTAGGATTAATATTATGACCAGAATGATCAACAGAAGACTATTTGATGGGACAAAGCAAAGGGAACATACCTGTTCCGCCTGTCTAGGAACGATCCTGGGTAGGATAACACCACACACTGCTACCACATTCTGGGACAGGTCCTCTGATACCACCTGGCCCCTGGTAAACTTATTAGCTTTCTCCTGGCGCCACATCACAGAGCCCTGATTGGCTAACACCAGGGCCTTTTCTACCTCCAGCTGCTGAGTTTCTTCCAAAGCTCTAAAGAAACCAGGAAAAAGGGAGGACTCTGACATGATACTTCTGCAGTTTTATTCAATTGAAATCTTTTGAGTGCAGTACTTTTACCTGTAATTGAGTATAATTCAGAATACTTCTTCCACCTCTGACTGAGACTAAATATGTTCCATAACACTTTGACATATTATGACAATAGATTAAGGAAAAACAAAAAGGTACATACTTAATTTTCATGTGCAGGATTTCATCACTCGTCAGTACCTTCCTCAGGAAGATGCTTTTCTGATTATCAGTCATATGAGAGACCAGCGCTAAACAATGGGCAGTGTACCTGTTGGAGGCAATGAGAAAATACAGTGCTTTTACTTTGTTGAGCACACAAGCAGGACACCAAAGATTCTACAAGCTGTTGTAGGGAGGCTACAGAAAGGCATACAACAGTATTAACAATGTAACAGCTGAATGTAAACAGCAAGACAGATATGGATGAAAATAACTAATAAAAAACACATTTTGACGTCATCATTTGGTTTCTGAAGGGACATTTTCAGCATGGGTATTGGATTACTGCCCATTACCATTTGGCAATTAGCAGAGCAAGAAGACCATAGAAATACCTGCATGTCAGTGAAGTAACCCTCTCTAAAACGTTCCACATCACGCGTGTCAGCTTCCGCATGGAGCCGTGCTGGTTGCCGCTTGGACTCAACACACTCTGGACACCAGAAGTGGTTTTCCCAGCAGACAATGTGGCCGGTCTCAGTAGGAAAAGCTGTTACTGATAACATTACCAATGCTTCTGATCTATTCAAGTGTGCCAGTAAGCCCTCACACTGAGCCAGCATGAACAGTACCAGCATCAGTCATTTTATCATTTACATACGTGCTATTAATATTGTGACATGTCAAAATGTCTTCTGTGAAAAAGGCCTATTGTAGTTCATGTTAATGATAAATGACAACATTACTTTGACAATGATAAATGTAGACGTAATGTTGTGGATTGTCTTTTTTCAAGTTTCTGCAAGCTGACTTTCAAAACGAGATGAAGAAAATACAAGAAGGACTCTGAGAGCACAGACCTCCGCCAAGCCATGCCTCTCTCACAAGGTTAATGCTCAGTGAATTTTACCAGTCAGAAACTCATTTTTCTAATTATTCTGACACCACGCCCTATCTGGCAATGTTAACAAAACAGAAACATTATTTGTGTGTGCCCCTTGATTGGGATCACCCTTCCACCAGAGAATCAGACCAGTAGCAGTGTTTCCTCTATATTGATTTTGTAGTGGCGGCCCACCATGGCAAAATTTCTGCCACCACAGTTTCAGAAATAGGGCTGTACAAAAAATGTAGTCGCGGTTGCCTTTGAAATTATCCTGCCGACATAATGCACCCCCCGTTGGCTGCCGCTCACATTGCAATTTAACAACAAGTAGAACTATTCAGAGGTTATTGGGCCCGTCCAGTTTAACTCCACATACTGTTGTGTTGATGGAGTTTATTGTCAAAACACTATTAAACGAACAGCTCCACTAAAAACATCACCGCGGTGGGTCCATTCTAACTGTAGACCTGTTGTAGATGTTGTTGTACCGGACAGACCTGCCCCCAATGCTAAAAAAAAATCCTAAAGGAAACACTGAGTAGTGTTTCTGTAATCCGACAGACAGACAGACAGACAAAACATGACCTCCTTGGCGGAGGTAATAATGGTTGAAGGAAACAAGGATGGCATGCTTTAGAAAGGCAGTCAGCAGTAATGTCCAGGAAATGAGCTGAACAATGCAAACACACCCACATAGTCTTTACATTTAGAAATGCTTCAAACATAACTGAGCTGACCTCACCTCACAGAGACAGAGACAGACACACTCTTTTTGGATTTCAAATGAAACCAGCTGTAGTTAAGGTTTCTATGTCCTAAATGGCCCATGAAGCCTCTGGAGGGCAGAAGAGAAAGCAGGTACATACCCTCGCACCATGACATCGCTAGTGAGCAGCTGGGACACGCACGGACTCCAGTCCCAGAGCATTCGAAACTTGGCACAATCACTCTGGAGGAAACGGAGGGTGGCACCCATGAGGTCACGCAGCTTCATCCTCCTGGGGCTGTACTGAACAGCTGAGGACTCTTCACTGGTGAAGAAGAGCCTCTGAAACACTGGGGGAGCATCGTTGAAGTACCTCGCAGCAAACCTTATGGAGAGAAGTAGAGTGCTGGTCAGGGTGACGTAGCCTGCAGAAATGCAAGCTTAGGTTCCTGGATCAGTGTTTGAGTGCCAGAGGATTCAGCATTTTCGGAGGTTCAGCGCTACTAGGAACTTAAAGCCAGGATATTTCCGACTTTTTTCACTAGTTTATACCATTTTTATTTCGGTCTCTGTCAAGTCCCCCAACTCAGTGAAGTTGCAATACTAAATCACTTGAGTAGCCCTTTAAGATGTACTACAAAGTCATAAAAAGTTGCTGCTTTTGTGATCCAATTTTTTGTTCTTTTTTTTTTATTGTTGGAGAAATTAAACAGCAGTCATTTATGCCCCAAACTCTGTGTTGTAGGATGTTTGGAAAACGGTACAATAGTAATTCCCATAATGCAGCTTTGTATACATGAGGTAGTCTGGATCAACGGAATTTCCAGGATAGTTGCATGACATCCGGCATAATGTCCCTCCCCTTCCTCTCTGTGTGTGTTGGCGTTCTCCAACTCCGTTCTCTTCTGGAAACAACTAACTTGTAGCTAGCGAGCTACACGCTAAAAATGTCATGTTTTGAAGAAGATTTGGACGGTGCAACAAGACAGACCTGATTGGTTCTTTCAGGGAATGATTGTAAAGATTTATAAAGAATATGTTTAGATAATTTCCTCTCTAACTGGGAGGTTTTATAAAGAATATGTTTAGATCATTTCCTCTCTAACTGGGAGGTTTTATAAAGAATATGTTTAGATCATTTCCTCTCTAACTGGGAGGTTTTGGGACTGATTGGTGGGGTTGCTGTGGACCAAGTCCACATGGAGATCCACTGGTAAGAGCCAATGAGGTTTAACCATGTATCAGCTAATTTAAATAGCTCACGTTAGGCCTGCACGATAAATTGTTATAAAATGTTTTAATTGAAAGCATTTGACATTGACATGTTTTAATTATGTTAAAGGAACACGCCGACTTACTGGGACTTTAGCTTATTCACCGTAACCCCCAGAGTAAGAGTAGTCGATACATACCCTTCTCATCTCCGTGCGTGCTGTAACACTGTCTGACGGCTCCAGCATTAGCTTAGCCTAGCACAGATCCTGCAGGTAACTGGTTCCAACTAGCCTACTGCTCCAAATTGTGACAAAAGTGACAAAATAACACCAACATGTTCCTATTTACATGTTGTGATTTGTAGAGTCACAGCGTGTACAAAAAACAACGTAACATGAGACACAGCCATCTTCTAACAGTAAACAAACCGGGAACTATATTCTCAGACAGGCTTGCTGCGAGCATATTACTCCGCCCAAGTACTATATTCTGATGCCGCTGGAGCCGTCAGACAGTATTACAGCACACACGGAGATGAGAAGGGTATGTATCGACTTGTCTAACTCTGGGGGTTACGGTGAATAAGCTAAATTCCCGATAAGTCGGCGTGTTCCTTTAAGACATGTTCAAGGAGTTGAGATATAGCCTGTATCAGGGCCATATTTAGTTCAATGTGTTATATGTCACTATTTCTGGTAGGCTATTGTACTTAAATGACCAGTATTTACTTTATTTTCTTTATTCATTGAAGCCTCTATGTTTACAGGCTTGTGGTGATGCGCAATAGGTGCAAAAAAAAAATCCATGTTTGGTACTGCCAATTAGTTTGGTTTTGTCATGGTTCATGTGTGCAGAGAATCGTGATATCAATTCTAAGCTAAAAAATCGTGATTCATATTTTTCCCCGAATCGTGCAGGCCTAGCTCATGTTACTGAATTTTGTCAACAGTTAAATTAATTTAATGTTGTATGTGCAAATGTTCCACCAAAACAAGTTCCTTCCTGAGACTATTTAGCCGAGCCACCGTTGATGCGTCCAGAGCTCAGTCTGCTAGTGTTTTTTTTCTCCTATCCTGGAGTGTATCTGTGGTGCAGCCAGACCTTACTCCACAGCGCTGTGGAGATAAAGCTGGAAATGCCAGACTATACATGAGGTGACTACTGATGTATCCATTTTTGCCCAACTTTGATCAAAGCATGGCAGCCACTGTCAAGGCTGGATTGCCAACTGGGCAAAGACCCCAGACCCTCAGAGCCCCTAGAGCCCTAGTTTTACTGTGTCTGCTTTGTACTAAATAATGGTGATATTAACTGAATCGACCTGAAGGGTCCTGTGCAAAAAAATCGTTGTAATACCTTTGTTATTTCAAATGATATTGTGCCAACAGGATGCAAATACATCAGTTCACTTTGTTTACTAGAAGGCAACAAGATACAAGGAGAAGAGAAGAAGAGGTGGTGGAGGGTGCCAACGCCTCATTTTTGCCAAAAGGCACCCAACTGAGTAAATGCAGCCATGTGTCCTGGTGCAGCCTCTCTAGGGGCTTATGTGAGTGCACTTACGCCTGAGCATCAGGACTGATGCCGAGGAGCTTGCTGAGGGCCACACACAGGCGCTCGTGGAGGTCATGGCTGATCCTGCCTCCAGCTCTGACCCTCTCTGCGTTGCGCTCCAACAGGTCCAGGACCAGCGGCCGCAGGTGGCGAGCAATCAGCAGTGTGTAATCCTTCTCCAACAGCAGCTGAGCCACACACTCCAGAATACACTGCCTGTCCTGCTGGCTCCATATCTGAGGACGACACATCATCATGGGACGTTTAAGTGGTGAGTGCTTGACAGCAAAGCCACACATTAATCAATATGTCTTCACAATATGTACATCCTTGGGTTTACCATGCAGCCCACTAGTTTCAGTAGAGCGATCAGAGCGTCCAGTGAGCGGTGCACGTGTCTCACCTGTTTGGCCAGATAGCGGCTCAGCTCGCTGTGACTAGTGTCAACATGTCTGGAGATGGTGGCCAGAGCCGACAGGCTCAGCTCTAAGTGTTCCATCTTCTCCCCCCTCCCTCCCTCTCTCTCCCCTCGGGACGGTTAGGGTCAGGGCTTCGCTCCGCACACCGAACCAGCTCGCGCGCTCTATCAACAGCTATTTCCAGTTTTAAAGCTAACTGGGAGCTTCATCACGCGCTTCTCTGTACCACAACACGCACGTTCCCGTCACTGCTGTTAAAATCCTGTCCACATGTGAGCGAAGCACAAGTCCTTCCGGGTCGGAGGTTGGACTATTGGGCGTCGCACTGTGATGACGCGTCGGACAGCGTCGCGAGCACAGTGCAAGTGCAACTCTCTCCGCGAGTGGAACAGCTGTCGCTCGAGCCTGATGTGCTGCTATTTCCCGCTTTGGTTCCAGCGGGAAGCCCTGGGCACAACCCCGCTGCTCTCCGGTAGTCCTACACGGGTCCACGTAGGGGGGCCACATAGGGGGTCCACTGCTCTTTAACAAGCTTTCTGCGACAACACAGCCACGAAGAAGAAGAGTGACAGACCGCGGGAAAATGATGTCGTTACTTCCTGTGCAATGAAGTCTTGGCGCGACAGTCCAGTTGTAAACAACAGGAGGACAGCCGACAACACGCAGACCCGTAAGTCAACCAGCTCCTAGTCCTAGCTAGCTTCATTTACTGGGATAGCTTTTTAGGAACGTGTAGCCGGTGCACATTAGCGTCCCTCCTGACCCTCTGAGCACTTTCTCCGGCCGGCCGCTGCTACCTTCAGTCCTAGAGAAGGCATAACTTATATAACGTAACGTTACACACCATTACACTGGTAGCAAGATAGTTAATGATGTAATATGTTAGATTAACCACAATACAATACTCAGTGATGTAAAGTTCTATATTTTTGTATCACTTGATTGAAATGGAAATGTCAAGAGTCAACGGTCAACGGTTTAAGAGTTTGGAACAGGACGGTCGCAGCTCTAGTAATGTTAATGTTAGCCTGAGCTCAGTGTCACATATCAGACTAATGTTATAAATAAAGCAATACTTAGGCAGAACAGTTAACATTCAGAAGAAACTCTTCAGTAACATGAACAAGTAACGTTACCTCTCCCTTATTCTGCCTGACTCTGCTGTTCTTTGCTGCCGTCTATTGTTTGACAGTAAAGAACAAAGAGCCCTAACGTTAGCTAGACTAGAGCACTATGGGAATCAGGCTAACAGCCACCGTTTGTCTTTAGTACACTGATGATTTAGTACAGTAAATGATCTGAAGGAGTGGGAGAAATGGATCAATTCTCTATCGCAGTGTAACGTTAAATCCTTGCATATTGCATTATGGAAATAAATGGTGACACAGTAGGCCATAGTAAATGCTGTGGGGAATACCATTGAGGCATTGTTTATTGATAGAGCAACCAAACAGAAATGTCTATTTTTGACAAGTCCAGCAATGTGAATGCCTAATCAAGGTACTAATTGATGTCAAATGTGTATAACATCCAATATTGCTATAAAGCAGTTCTGCTCATTGATTTTCAACACTGCCTACATTTACCCAACACAAGCAGAGATGATAAAGTGACCTACCATTCAGGGTATGAACTGGATGTCCCATTAGTGGATATATAGTCATATGGCGAGCAGACTGACCTTACTGTTACTGTATGTAACACTTCAGGATTGCTATATAAGCTCTAGAATCCGTTATTGGATTGATGAAATGTGTCCATCAGCCAGGTGTTTGAGGTTCATCTATTTGTAGACTGGTAATAACTATTGATCATCCTTTGGCATTGTGATCAGGAACTCTGTAAGAAAATGAGCCACAGAGATACTAGAAGAATGGAGAACATTGACACCAACAATGCTTCTGGTCGTAAGTTAAAACATTATATTTACACACATACACCACACACAGACACTTACATTTAGATTGATTTAGTGGTTTTTGTGTTTTATGAAGAATTCTGGTTTGTAATAATTTTAGCATATAAAATATAATACTGTGGATGTCTCTACCACTACAGTTTCACTCCAATTCTCACTCAGCAATTCCATTCCTGCAATTTTCTTTTCTTAATTCTACGGGCAAGTGAATGCACTAAATTGTATCTTTAAAAAAAAATCCCCAAACAGTAGGTACATTGTAGAATTAACATTGTGTTTAAAAAAAGGGTTGATTACTGATGACAAACATTGATTAATATCCACAGTCTTTGTACCTGATGTCAGTGAAGATTCTGTTGATATCTATGAAGGCCTGGATATCGGTTTTAGCAGCGATGCAGGTAAAAGTCCTTTTTTTGAATAATTTATTTAAAAAGATTTTTTTTTTCTCGTGCTAGGAAAATAGTCCAGCAAAGCAACATTGAGACTTTCTAATTCTAATAAAAAAGCGATTTGTCTTATTTTGGTTCATTACAGAGAAGTCATCTCCAAAGGCTTCCCAGCTTAAGGACTCCATGGATCTTTATGAAGAACTTGTCACAGAGGAACAGCAGAGCAGAGAGTCATCATACTTAGAGGTGAGTTTCCATGCACCCTTTCTCTCTGTTGAGAGATATATATACAGTGGGGGAAATAAGTATTTGACCCCTTGCTGATTTTGCAGGTTTGCCCACTTACAAAGAATGCAAAAATCTACAATTTTAATCATATGTACATTCTAACAGTGAAAGACAGAATCCCAAAGAAAATTCCAGAAAATCACATCATATGAATTTATTAAAATTGATAACCATCTGATGAGGAAAAACAAGTATTTGACCCCCTGGACAAACAGCAAGTATTCTGGCTCCTACAAGCCAGTTAGTCTTTCTTTAAGACACAGCCCCAATCCGAACCAATTATCTACATCAAATACACCTGCCTCACCTCGTTACCTGTATAAAAGACACCTGTCAACACCCAAACAACCAGCATCCAACATCCCCACCATGGGCAAGACCAAAGAGCTTTCTAAGGACATCAGGGACAAGATTGTTGATCTGCACAAGGCTGGGATGGGCTACAAGAGAATCGGGAAAGCAACTTGAGAGAAAAGATCAACTGTCAGTGCAGTTATCAGGAAATGGAAGAAGCACCACACCACCGCCAACCTCCCTCGGTCTGGGCCTCCACACAAGATCTTGCCTCGTGGGGTGTCCCTGATCATGCGAACGGTGAGGAATCATCCCAAAACCACAAGGGGGAACTGATGAATCAACTGAAGGCAGCTGGGACCACAGTTACAAAAAGATACGGTTGGTAACACTACGCCGTCATGGATTGAAATCCTGCAGCGCACGCAAGGTCCCCCTGCTCAAGAAGAAACATGTACAGGCCCGCATGAAAAGGCCTGGAAGAAGGTGATGTGGTCAGATGAGACCAAAATAGAACTTTTTGGCCTCAACTCAACTCGTCGTGTTAGGAGGGCAAAGAACACCGAGTACAACCCAAAGAACACCATCCCCACCGTCAAGCATGGTGGTGGCAACATCATGCTTTGGGGGTGCTTTTCAGCCAGGGGACGGGACAACTCCATCGTATTGAGGGAGGATGGACGGGGCCATGTATCTGGAATTCTGGACCGACATCTCCTTCCCTCAGTGAGAGAGCTGAAGATGGGTCGAGGATGGGTGTTTCAGCACGATAACGACCCTAAGCATACCGCCAAAGCAACAAAAGAGTGGCTGAAGAAGAAGCACATCAAGGTTCTGGAGTGGCCTAGCCAGTCTCCAGACCTGAACCGATTGAAAATCTTTGGAGGGAGCTTAAAATTGAGTTGCCAGGTGAGAACCTGAATGATTTGGAGCTGTCTGCAGGGAGGTGGGCCAACATCCCTGCCGAAATGTGCACAAACCTTGTCACCAACTATAAAAACCGTTTGACATCTGTGCTGGCCAATAATGGCTTTTGTACAAAATATTAACATGCTGTTTGTCCAGGGGGTCAAATACTTGTTTTTCCTCATCAGATGGTTATCAATTTTAATAAATTCATATGATGTGATTTTCTGGAATTTTCTTTGGGATTCTGTCTTTCACTGTTAGAATGTACATATGATTAAAATTGTAGATTTTTGCATTCTTTGTAAGTGGGCAAACCTGCAAAATCAGCAAGGGGTCAAATACTTATTTCCCCCACTGTATATATATATATATATATATATATATATATATATATATATATATATATATACACAGACAGACAGACAGACAGACAGACAGACAAAAGTTTGGATACACCTTTATTTTCATGACTATTTACATTGTAGATTCTCACTGAAAGCATCACAACTATGAATGAACACATATGGAATTATGTACTTAACAAAAAAGTGTGAAATAACAGAAAACATGTCTTATATTTTAGATTCCTCAAAGTAGCCACCCTTTGCTCTGATTACTGCTTTGCACACTCTTGGCATTCTCTTGATAAGCTTCAAGAGGTAGTCACCTGAAATGGTTTTCCAACAGTCTTGAAGGAGTTCCCAGAGATGTTTAGCACTTGTTGGCCCTTTTGCCTTCACTCTGCGGTCCAGCTCACCCCAAACCATCTCGATTGGGTTCAGGTCCGGTGACTGTGGAGGCCAGGTCATCTGGCGCAGCACTCCATCACTCTCCTTCTTGGTCAAATATAGGGTTGGGTATCGTTTTTTTTTTTTTTTTTTTCGATTCCGGTGCTAAATCGATACTTTTAAAACGGTGCGGTGCCGGTGCCTGAACCGGTACTTTTTAATAAAGTTAAAAAAAAAGAAGAAGAAAAAAAATAAGTGTAGTAAACAACAGTCAGTGACTTGTTTATTGCTAAGGCCATGGTCAAAATTAAAGATTTAATAATAATGTAATAACAATAACAATAACTTATTTCACCAGTAAATTGCTGTTGAACCCCAGATGGGAAAAGGGTATTTTACAATTACTGTGAATGCACCACAAGGCTACCTGTTTTAAGTGAATCTGTGTTGTTTAATTCCGACAATGGCAGCTGCAAGTGAACGCACCGTCTGTGTTGTTTAATTCCGACAACGGCAGCTGCGAGTGAACGCACCGTCTGTGTAGTTTAATTCCGACCATATAAACATACTGTCTATCAAATGAATTGCGACAACGGCAGCTGCTGCGCTGCAGAGCAGACTGTTCCATCCCGCTGTTGAAGTCCTCCACAGTGAAATACAGTCACACTTTACACTGTTTAACGTTAGCTGTCAGCATTTTAACCGTGATTTATCCAGCTGCTAGCTAAAGGTAGGCTAACGTTACATGCTGTCAGGTGTAGTGTAAAGTCAGGCACCGAAATGAGGCACCGAAACTTTCGTTCTTATTTGGTCTCGTTACTACCGTTTAGGTCGGCACCGGTTCCCTATTGGCACAGAGTTTCGGTACCCAACCCTAGTCAAATAGCACTTACACAGCCTGGAGGTGTGTTTGGGGTAAACTAAACGCAAACCGGATGGGATGGCATGTCGCTGCAGGATGCTGTGGTAGCCATGCTGGTTCAGTATGCCTTCAATTTTGAATAAATCCCCAACAGTGTCACCAGCAAAGCACCCCCCCACCATCACACCTCCTCCTCCATGCTTCACGGTGGGAACCAGGCATGTAGAATCCATCAGTTCACCTTTTCTGCGTCGCACAAAGACACGGCGGTTGGAACCAAAGATCTCAAATTTGGACTCCTCAGACCAAAGCACAGATTTCCACTGGTCTAATATCATTCCTTGTGTTTCTTGGCCCAAACTAATCTCTTCTGCTTGTTGCCTCTCCTTAGCAGTGGTTTCCTAGCAGCAACTTGACCATGAAGGCCTGATTTACGCAGTCTCCTCTTAACAGTTGTTCTCTAATCTGAGCTGCTGTTAACTTGCGATTTCTGAGGCTGGTGACTCAGATGAACTTATCCTCAGCAGCAGAGGTGACTCTTGGTCTTCCTTTCCTGGGGCGGTCCTCATGTGAGCCAGTTTCGTTGTAGCACTTGATGGTTTTTGCGACTGCACTTGGGGACACATTCAAAGTTTTCGCAATTTTCCGGACTGACTGACCTTCATTTGTGGATGTAATGATGGCCACTCGTTTCTCTTTACTTAGCTGATTGGTTCTTGACATAATATGAATTCTAACAGTTGTCCAATAGGGCTGTCAGCTGTGTATCAACCTGACTTCTGCACCACACAACTGATGGTCCCAACCCCATTAATAAGGAAAGAAATTCCACTAATTAACCCACACATGTGAAGTGAAAACCATTTCAGGTGACTACCTCATGAAGCTCATTGAGAGAACACCAAGGGTTTGCAGCGCTATCAAAAAAGCAAAGAGTGGCTACTTTAAAGAATCTAAAATATAAGACATGTTTTCAGTTATTTCACACTTTTTTGTTAAGTACATAATTCCATATGTGTTCATTCATAGTTTTGATGCCTTCAGTGAGAATCTACAATGTAAATAGTCATGAAAATAAAAACGCATTGAATGAGAAGGTGGAATTAAAATAGCCCCCCCCCCAAGGCTTGAGGTAAACCTGTGTTTACTGTCGTTGTGCAGAGATCAACACACCCGTCTGTTGCTGGACTCTGCAGCTTTGTTCCCAGTGCACCGCTGTGCACAGCCAGGGTATCAATAGGCAAACATGGGTATGGGGTTGTGAAAGGACCCTATTGCAGATGTGCAGGGTTTCCCTCAAGAACTAGTTTAGCAGAAGTGGGAAGTAGCCCACACTGACATACGTCTTCTCATTCATCAGTTCAGTTAGTAGACCATGTTCTGAATAATAGCCATACTTACATAGCCATATGGCATATCCTGTGTGAAATAGTGCCTCTGTTTTATTTTATAAAATTGTATTACAGTTTTAGGATGTGAGGTTTTATTTATTTCAGGCAAGGTGACCTATCTGCCATAAACCACTTTGTGAATAATTCATGATGATGGCAACTTGGTAGGTATTTTCTCCAAATCTCTCAGCTCTAGGTCAGCTCAAATAATCGCGATCAGGAGATGATGTCATACTTCCAGTAATGTTTGATTGGCTGACACAGCGCCTCACTGGATGACGGCATTGTGTTGAGCCCACTGATCCCTGCTGAGTCAACGCATTAGCAGCTGAATTTTACAAATGCAGACCTTGTGTTGCAGAGTCTGGCTGTATTGTTCTCTTCCATAGTGATGTGTGAGGAATTGCAGTGACCAACAGTCTGATGTGAATAGTCGAGTACAGGGTTAACCTTTGTTTGTTATTCGGCGTCGTACCCAGCATTTGTGTGTTAAAGGAGTGTAACAGTTGCATGCTGTGATGGAGGCTCTGCAGAGGGAATTACTGTAATTGTTGGATCTTTGTAAATTATAGAGTGTGGTCTAGGCCTACTCTATCTGTAAAGTGTCTCGAGAGAACTCGTGTTATGATTTGATACTATAAATAAAAATTGAATTGAATTGCAGAGATCCCCATGCTCTGAGATGCTGCTGTCAGCTGACCAAAACACTCTCTCACAAGCCTTTTCTTTTTGTTTGTTTGCAGTTGAAATCCAGATTCCAGGCAGCTCAAATCCAAATTAAAGAGTTGCGCAGGAGAGTGGAACAGATGGAGATCCAGGTTTGTTATATTTATTTATAGCTGTTTGTTGTGCATTATAGCTAAATTATGGCTAAGCTAATTTTTTTATTTATTTTACTAATATTCAATTTTAGTAGTGACCAACTGTCAATCCCATATTGGTTTTAAATACATTTTGTGGAGAATTATTATCGTCAGCTGTAGAGAGATTCTTGTTGGCAGAAATGTTGACCAGCCACAAGTCTCCAAACTGTTTTGTCGGGTCAAAACATATCTATATCTAATGCTAAAAAAGGAAAATGAGTAGAAAGCAGGTCTCAAAGGAGTGCGCCTTTCTTTCCAGGGAGAAGAGGGATCTTCCTCAGTTGCAGTAAAAATTGTCAAAACCCAGCGCTAAAGATTCAACAGTACTAACAGGTTTTTCCCTCTCTCTCACAGAATACAGGGTTGAGCACGGAGAACTACCATCTCAAAAAGAACATCTCTGCACTATTACAAACAGCTCGACAGGAGGTGACTCGAAAAGATGCTGAGATTCAGAGGTTGATCCAACAGTAAGTGCTTTTTTTGATGAACTAGTGACTCAACGACCGGAGGGATTTTTGCAGTTCCTAGTAGATAACGTTCCGAGAACTTTTTTTTTTTTTTCTTGTGTTCCGACTGGATCTTCTGTGTTTCTCTGTTAAGTACTCCAGCCTAGTCTTTAAACTGCGCCGTTCCAACTCTGTTATGAGGATCCCGGCAAGGCACAACGGGAACATACCGATGGCCTCTTCCATGCTGGTTTGTTGTTGTATGTGGCGCTAAAGTCAAGTGATGACGCTATAAAGACCGTTGCTGCTCCCTTACCCCTCCTAGAAGTTCCTATGGCCACTTGGCCAGTGCGAATGCAAATGGAACAAATGGTTTTGGGGGAGAGTAGTTAGTAGAACTGTTTAAAAGTGGACTTTTCCTACTCTCTTTAATATTTTATATTCCGGACAAAACAACAGCTCTGCTGAGGTGATTATCTCGTTAGATGCCGAAAAGGCATTTGATAGGATAGAATGGGCATATCTGTTTAGGACAATAGAGCAGTTCGGTTTTGGGGATCGATTGATTTCATGGATTTGCTTATTATATGCTGGCCCTCAAGCTTCAGTTTGTACTAATAATGCTAAATCTGAATATTTTACTTTATCACGTGGTACGCGCCAGGGATGTCCACTATCTCCATTACTTTTTGCCATAGCTATGGAACCCCTATCGATAATGCTTAGAACACTTCCGATATTTCAGGGTATAATCCGAAAAGAAATTGAATATAAATTAGCTTTATATGCTGACGACTTGTTACTGTTACCAATCCAACTGTGTCTATCCCTGGGATTATACATCTATTACATGACTTTGGGAAATTTTCTGGGTATAAACTGAATTTACAGAAGAGTGAATGTCTACCCATAAATCAATCTGGTCAAAAACTAAAACCGAATGATATACCTTTCCACCTGGTGAGTTCTAAATTCAAGTATCTTGGTGTTAATGTCACCCTTTCTTATTCTGCCTTAAAGGCAGCAAATTCTGCTCCTTTGGTCATAAAGTCCACTTTTTTAAGATGGGCAACTCTCCCACTATCACCACTAGGTAGGATAAACGCTGTTAAAATGAACATTCTGCCAAAATTTCTTTACCTTTTTCAGGCTATTCCTCTGTTTCTACCCAAATCCTTCTTCAAGAATATTGACAAACTAGTCTCCTCTTTTATATGGGCAGGAAAAACTCCTAGAGTTTCCAAAAGTTTGCTTCAAAAAAGTCGGCTAAGTGGAGAGCTTTCCTTGCCTAATTTTATGTATTATTACTGGGCAGCAAATATTCAGAAATTTGTGTTTTGGGTACAGACCCCCTCTTTACCATGGTGCCAATTAGAAGCTAGGTCTTGTACTTTAACATCTCTCCCTGCTATGGTATTCTCTTCTCTCCCTGTGTCCCTTTCATATTGTTCAAAAAACCCAATAGTATGCTCTTCTCTCAAAATACTTTTTCAATTTCGGCGTCATTTTAAATTTATTTCGGCATCAACCATGGCTCCGATTCGAAATAATCATCTCTTTCTTCCTCCTGTTTCAGATTCTGTGTATTCCTTTTGGGAAAAGAAAGGTCTGAAATGCTTTGAAGATCTTTTCATTAACGATGTGTTTGCAAGTTTTTCTGAATTATCTTCATCATTTAATCTACTTCCCTCTCACCTATTTCGTTATTTTCAAATTAGGCACTGTGCCTCCTCTCTGTTCTCTGGGTTTCCCTCTTTGCCTACAAAGTCTACATGGGAAGAGGCTTTTAAAATGAATCCTCCTATGGGGGGGACTATCTCAAAGATATACACAATTATCTCGTCAAAGGATAATGCTCATAATATCAAAACTGTTAAGGCTTGGGAGGAGGAACTTTACTTAGAGTTTGAGGATGGCTACTGGAGCAGAGTATTAGACAGTGTACGTACCACCACTTTGTGTGCTAGACTTAGCTTTATACAATTTAAAGCTATTCATAGAGCTCATCTCTCAAAGTCAAAACTTTCTAAAATATATCCCAATGTTTCAGATTTGTGTGATAAATGTAAACTTTCACCATGTAAACTTAGCCACATGTTTGCACTGTGTCCCAAGTTACAGAACTTTTGGAACTCTTTCTTTCAAATAGTGTCTGATGTCCTAGGGGTCAAATTGGCAGTTTGCCCTTTGATTGCAATCTTTGGTTTTCCATCTCAGTGTCAGCCTTTGAGCCCTAGACAGGCTGATTATTTTTTTTTTTGTGCTAATACCATCTCAATTTTGCATGTATCCTTGCTTGTATGTAGATACACTTTATTGTACCGGTATGCAAATATGTAATTGTTTGTATGTATATTTTTTTTTTCTTCTTTTGGATCTTCAGACATACAGTTTATCAGATTGGAGTTTCCTTGTTGGGGCTGGGTAGGGTTGATTATGGTGGTGGGGTGGTTTAAAGTGTAAAATGCAGTTTGCAACAATAAAAATTCTATGATTAAAAAAAAAAAAGACTTTTCCTATAACTACGTTGCTGTAACTACTTGGTTGGAAAGAGGCTATGATAACCTGTAGGTTAATGTAATGTATGAAATACTGTAGGGCTGTCCTCGACTAAAGAAATTCGTAGTCCACTAACACTTATACAATTTTGTCGACTAATCGATTAGTTGATTTAATTGACAGAGCTGTGCGCTTTGAGAGGTGGTTAAGACTAGAAAAGCACAATATAAATGTAGTTAATTAACCATCTGTAAAACTGAGTTTCTCCGCAATTAATCCTGCAAAAGCACCACTTTAAATCTTGTGTTTACCATAAATGTGCTCATACGTTTCTTGGAAATGAGTAATTAAGCATGAATAAGCATAAAAAATGACTAAGAAATCTTAGTCGACTAAGACCAAAACGAGCAATTAGCCGACTAATCGACTAAGAGGTGGCAGCCCTACTATAATGGGAACAACTTACACAGGTAGCTTGTTATTTTTATCATTGCCTAACCACTGTCTGTGACAAAAAACTTCTACTGCTGATTGCATATATGTTAAATGATTAATCACATGGTAAACTTTGTTTTCCCCAGGTCACACAAAGGTTCCCACCATCTCCAGTCTCACATTAATAATCGTCGGGATCCAAGTTCCTTGAGATGGACCTCGGCAGGCAGCTCCATGAGTAGGCCACCTCCTCCACCTCCCCCCAGTCTTCCGCTGCCTCCTCCACCATCCAGCCCTCCTCCACCTCGACCGGCTTCACCTCCCAGGGAGGATGCCCCTCCCAGGGATCCTCCTCCAGCCTCCAAGAGAGAAAGCAATAGTTCCACCTCTCAGTCCAGTGCATCCAGCAGGAAATCCAGCAGCAGTTCATCAACCCGACACAGTGAGCCGGGCAAACACAAGTCCACGCACAGAGAGGAAAAATGTGAACCTACAGATAGGAGACATAGAAGTGGTTCAGATCCCGACAGGTCTCACAAAGCAGACAAGGACACAGGACGAAGACATGACTCCAGATCATGTAAAAGCAGGAACTACCTAAATGTTGAGGGGCGCCACAGATCAGACGAGTCGAGAACCCCTCCGCCAGAGATTCCACATGCTGCCGTTTCCTCTGATGATAAGAAAGGGAGAAGTCGAGAGCGGAGACAGGATGCAGCCAAAATGTCCACACCAGACTCTGAACACAGTGCAGCTCACAGCTCTAAACAGCGCCACAGCCAAGATCATAGAAAAATCCAGACTAGTGACAAACATGTCGGGAGGAAAAAGGGCCGCAAAGATTCCTCTTCACATCACCGCGCTGAGCGCTGCAGTGAGTCCTCCAACGAGAGGGGAGGGAATAGACTGTCGAAGGATTATCAAAGGAAGGAGGGTAGACGACGTGAAGAGGAAGTCAGCAGAAAGCATAAGAGGAGCACTCCGTCAGAGACCAGTAGAGAACGTGAGAAAGCTAGAGCAAAAGGGTCAGACCAAGGTAGAGTGGATGCCAGTAGTAAGGAAAAACTAAAAAAGACACATGAGGCCTCAAAAAGATCATCCCAAGAACCAAATATCACCGAGAAGAGCTCTGTGGAGGACAGTAGTCCAAACAGGAAATTGTGTTTCATGGAAACATTGAATCTAACCCTTTCACCAATTAAGAAGCAAGTGTTGCCTGCCAATACCACCCAGCCTGAGCTCCCACCAGTGGACAAGGTAGTAGAAAATGGGGCAGATGATGAGAGTTCACAACCTAACGTTGAGGACATGTGTGTGATTGATGAACTAAACAGCAGTGAATTAGAACCAGGGTTGGAAGATGTTGCAGATATCCCCCAAAAGCCAAGTTCTGAAACAACACACAAGAGGTGTGATGATGAGAAAGATGTCCAGGAGAAAGACAAAAAGCAGAGTAAAACTCCTGCCGCTGACGAGCATCGTGAAGATCGTTCAGTCCAATCTACCTCATCTCACAGCCAACACCCAGGTGCTGCAGAGGATCCGATGGCTGTGCATCTCACAGCAACATCAGCAGAGATTAGTTCTCTAAAAGCAAGAAATCATGAAGACAAAACCCAGCAGGCCTTAGACAGCCAGGTAGATGATTGTGGATCTATGGAGGCTACAGATAGTGACAGTGACAAGTCCCGACGCATTTATGAACCACACAAAGGCAATTCTTCACAAAAAGTAAATCCTGGAAATGATATTGATCAATCTGTTGCTATTACAGACCCCGTTATGCTTGATTCAAGTGTAGAACTGAAGTGTAAAAATCCTAAACCTGCAGTACAGAAAAGCCTCCCTGTGGATTCAGAAGATGCAGCTGCTTTGCCCTTAGGAGAAAATCCTGTAGCTGAAGATGTTACTGACAAGGCCAACCTCAAAAGTCAGCAAATGTCTGCCACTATTCTGCCTCAAGACTGTCAGCAAGGACTCCTGGTTACCAATTCCATTCACATGAAAGATGCTGGTCGTACGCAAGATGGTCCTAAAGATACAGATGCTGTATCTAGTACAATAAGCCTGGAATCCCTTCCACAAGAAGGGCTGAGTCTAGCTGAGGCTATTTACGTTTTAACACAGACAAATGAAGACACCAGTGACAGCAGTAACATCTGCACTGAGCCTAATTCCTCCACTGGCTGCATCGCCGTGTCCAAAGTCAGCAGTACCACTGAGGAGACGGCACTGCCAGAGAAGTACAGGGACCTGACTTTCACACCAAAGAAGAGCTTCACCCCTCGAAAGAGTCCTGGCGTTGAGCCTTCCAGTTCTGTGCCTTTACTCCATGATGAGGACTCCATGATGCGCACGCTGAGCAATCTGAAGAGAATCCCTGATGCCATAAGCCCTCTGAGGAGCCCCATACGGATAACCAAGAGGAGTCTTCTCCATGTTCACGGCAAGCCAGGTCATGTCAAGAGTCTTCAAAAAGGTAACGTTGGCCTGATTAAAAAAAACGGTCATGTCAAATTAAATCTTACGCACACATAGATCCAGAAGACGACTGTGGTTGCTTGTTTTAGGCATCATTATTTCTTAGAAACACACTCTGTGTTTTTGTGGTGCTCATATTTATTTTTAAGATGGTTATCCTCTCAAATAGAGGTCTTAACTCTGCTTACTACTACATTTGTATAAAGCTTTTGGTGGCTCCAGAGTTAAATGTCCACGTGATGTCACTTAAGGCCGTTTTATGGAGGCTCCACGGAGCGCTCTCGCCATAGCCTATGTAAGTGGCCTGATGTCTATACGTGTGTGTGTGTGTGTGTGTGTGTGTGTGTGTGTGTGTGTGTGTGTGTGTGTGTGTGTGTGTGTGTGTGTGTGTGTGTGTGTGTGTGTGTGTGTGTGTGTGTGTGTGTGTGTGTGTGTGCGATAGAGTGAGGGAGAAGTGAGAGAGTGACGGCGATTAGCTTTGGAGCGAGTAGTGACTCTAGAGTCCTAGTGAGAGAACCAAAGTGTCTCCCCTGTTCTTTCTGACCACGGTGGGAGATCTGGAGCAGAGGAAGTTCACCCTCTCCTTGATGATTGTCATGATGATTATGGAAGAGAACCAGGAAATGAGCTGGGGAAATGCAACGCTACCAAGCCACGGCCGAGGAGGGGAGGGAGAGGGGTCTGCAGGGCTATAAAATGGCCTTTAGTCAGTGTTGGATTGGGCTGAAGACTACACGTTTGAAAATGAAATAAATCAGGAGGTATGAATTTTGAATAAAAGGTTACAGCCAAAATTTGGATTGTTCAGCATCGGCAGGGAGGGAGATTAGCTAGTATGGGCTGTTGTGGCTCAGCTAAGAAAGGGCACCCTAAATTTTAGCTGCAGGATTGCGGCTATGGTTCAGTGTTAAATGGAATGTGAAGAACAGTTCCAAACACCCATATCTGTCCTGAGATGACCTTACACCCAACAGCCTGAGTAGAGTAGAGTGCTTTGTGCCCCTGAACGATCCCAACAGCTACAGATGCCTAAACGCTGTTGCTATACGACTGAGCGAGCTCTTCTATGATGTAACTGGCCTCAGTATATCCAAATGCCTCAAACCAATAAATGCAAATAACATCAGGTACTGTCATCAAAGTAATGGCTTCTCACATGGCAGTAACCGTTAATCATGTTAAGAGTGCAGCACCTCATAGATATGAAATGCAGATCCTTTACAAGATAGGGACCTGATAATTAGTCCTATAACAATTATTGCATAATTGTCTAATTGCCAATTATTTTACATAATCACTGTTCCTTTTTTAACCGCAATTAATTGCTACCATTAGCTAAGGTCTTAAGGCGTATGACTGGTAATTGTTGATTTTGTTTAGATATGAGAAATTGTAATTATATAAGTGATTATTGTCAGACTATATATTTTTATTATTTCAATTGTTAGTTGTTGGCAGTTGACCCTATACATGTTCATAGCAACAAAATGATGATGGGGGGTACAGTTAGAAAACTGTTTTATGATAATAAAGAGGCCTGTGTTGTTATATTCTCTGGGTCACATGACAGTGATATTAAACCAGAAGGTGGATCCTGGGATTCATTCAAAACTTGAATTTGTTGTAAAAAACTAATACATGAATAAATATTTTTAAATTCGACTGAAAGAGACAATTAGACAATGAGATGTTTGAATCATAATTATGAGATGCTAAATGTCTAACCCTGCTTTGCTTTCATCCTCCTGTGCAGAGTTCTCCACCACAGCTGTTGATGCCAACACAAAGAAGTTGGATGTAAACAAAGAAAACAAATATCCGGGTTCTCCTGCAAACCATGACGCACAAACCGTGGTGGATGAGGTATCCGACCTGCCTTCAAGTCTCTCTGATGCTGAACTGGAGGAAGGGGAAATTTTCAGTGAAAGTGATGAGGCGGCTGCAGATTCTCCTCTTCCTGCAAACAAGAAGGCCAAGTTAGCACAACCAGTCAGACATAAACCAAGTCCTAAGTCTGTGCTAAAGAGGAAATCTAAAGAAAGGTGTGTTGCATCAAAAGACACTCCTGAAACAGCAGGTGTATCGACACGAAGTCCAAAGAGTCGTTTTAAAACCGTTTGTCCCGCAGCAACCAAAGCTTCCTTTTCCACCGTAGAGGAAGTAATGGAGACCTTCAAGGTGGTTCGTAACGAGATCCGAAAAAAGTACATGAAGCTTCATAAAACCTTTCCCAAGAAGAGCTTCTATGGTGTCATGGACAATTTCCAGGAGTCGTTCTTCGAATTTGTGGACGGTGCTCATTTTGGTGAAATATGCAGTCAGTCAAGGGAGCTGAAATCCACGCTGAAGAAATTGATTGCGTCTGTGTTTGGCAAAGTATCAAATAATGGTATTGTGAAACGCATTTTTGAACAGCAAGCAGTCAATCTGAAGCAAAGGTTGTGGGACTTTGTAGATGTCCAAGTTGACTACTTGTTCAAGGACATTTACACGGCACTAAAGAGCCTTTGCAAATCAGCAAGAGCTCAGGCTGAGGATGACGGGCCCCGTGGAAATGAGAAAGTATCCCGACAGCCTCCTGCAAAGAGAACACACTGTCAACAACAGGATGCACAATCGCCTCCGACCAGCCTGAATCGAATCCAGCCATGCGCTGTGGCGCCTTACAAAACAGGCCTTGGAAGCAGAGGGAAAGATATTCGAATCACACATGTGGAGAAAGACAGGAGTGTTGATCCACATCCAACAAGTTGCCCAAATACACAAACTGTGGCCAACCACCTTCCTCCAAAAACTATTCCTTCAACTCCAGAGAAAAGTAACATATCTTCTTTGGTTGTCCCTCAAAATGTCTCTTTGCTTGAGAAAACTGACTTTGAGCTTCTCACAGAACAGCAGGCTTCCAGTTTAACGTTCAACCTGGTGAGAGACACTCAAATGGGAGAAATCTTCAAGTGCCTTCTGCAAGGATCCGACTTGTTAGAAAGCAGTGGCATCACTGGAGACAGCACAGCCTGGTCCCTCAGTACACCCAGGAAGGATGGAGAGAGGCTCCTCAGCATCACCACTCCCACTAAATGTAACTCTCCGTCCAAACTGCTCTCCCCGACAAAATTTGCTACTCCCTCAAAACTTATCGCAACATGGTCTAGCATTTCCCCTCGCAAGATATTGTCTCCACAAACCAAAGATCAGATCCCGCTGAATCCAGCTTTATTCGATGAAAGTTGCTTGTTAGAAGTGCCTTCAGCGAGTAGCACAATGCTGCAGTCCAGCTTGGCTTCACAGAGGTCATATTCCATTCTAGCTGAAGATCTGGCAGTCTCCCTCACCATTCCATCACCTCTCAAGTCCGACAGCCACCTCAGCTTCCTACAGCCGTCGGGCATGCGCCACATGTCCACGCCAGACAGCGTCATCAGCGCTCACATAAGTGAGGATGCTCTGCTGGAAGAGGAAGACGCTTCGGAGCAGGACATTCACCTGGCCCTCGACACAGACAACTCCAGCTGTGGCTCCAGCAGCAGCGAAGTACTCGCCACACCTTTCTTGTTCAAGCCTGACCTGCCCATGCATGCGCTTGTAATGGAGAAGTCCAATGATCATTTCATTGTGAAGATTCGCCAGGCGACCACAGGAGCAGATACCAGGCTCACTGCTGAGGAAAGCTCAGGTCAAATACTAACCGAAGAAAATGACGTTGACACTAAAGACAGTCGAGCAAAAGCTGTTTTGTCGGACAAATCGCGGAATGAGACTCCTTCAAATGCTGTACCATCAGAGAACCATATGTCTGGGACCGATGCAGACATCCATCTCACTCAGGATGAGAGCTTAACACTAACAAAAGAGCCATCCCAAGGAAAAAAATTTGCAACTCAGCAAAATACCTCAAAAGTTTATTTTCCTAAGGATTCACAGAAACTGTCAGAGTCTCTGAAAAGTCAGTCTAAAACTACTCCTTCAGACAACATTTTGCCCAACAGTGCTCAAAGCTCTGATCATTTCTTTGGACAGATCAGCCAGGCAACCAGCAGAGAAGATATCCCAGCCACTGCTGATGAGAAGGCAAGTGAAACACGCCACAGAGGAGAAGAGGGGATGACTCTTTTGTCTAAGCCTCAGAAAAGGATCAGTTGCCCCAAAACGGTGGTATCAGATAACCGTCCACATCAGCCTGCTGACAGCTCCGAAACTAATCACAGGAGCCAAGTGTCGGCGTCACATGATTCAGATGAAATTCAGGCGTCGGAGAGAAGTCTCGCCATTGCGGAGGACGACATAAGCAGCACACCAGAGAGAGAGCAAAGGGATTGTGACAAAGGTAGAAAACGGAAGAAGCACCAGAAATCAAAAGCCAAGCGGTTCAGAAAGGAGGATGAGGAGAGTAGAGAAGAGAACAATGAAGGTGAATCCAAATCCTCCCCAGCGTCTCTCTCCCCCAACAGTCTCTACGCCAAGAATGTGATCAGGAAGAAGGGCGAGGTGGTGCTGGCATGGACCAGGTCAGTACTTGGTTCTGTATTCTATTCCTTTCAGAGGTAGATATCGTACTGCAGTTATATGAGTTTATCTTTTTGTCCAAGTGCTTAACTTGGATTTCCAAGTCTTAAACAAGTTATGTCCTTTGACTAAACTTTTGGGATCCAGACTTCAAGAAGCTGTACAGAGTCACCGCACCCAGCTGTTGTTCTGTAACCAGCATTTTACCTTTCTGTTTCTTTCTGGATACGCGCTGATGTTCTGCACAAATGAAGTTTCTAACGGATAAATAAAAGGGGGGGAGGGGACTATACCTTCCAGCCAACTTCTACAGAAAGTTAATCACCCTTTTGCAGCAAAACGTAATAAAGATTCAGTTTTCTTCACTGTGACCTCCTATAGTTTATTCCAAATTAACACTTAAATGGTCGCAAATTCGAAATGTTTTGATAAATGTCCCTGCTTATTCAAAACAAATCTTTATTGGCACTCTTTGATTATTATCATTTGTGTAGGAGGAAGTGCATGAGGTGTATGCAGTTACATGTAAAGACTGGGGGTCTCATTTATAAAACTGTGCGTAGGAAGTGTACGTATGCCCCAAAGCCCAAAAAAAAGTCAGATTTATAAAACTGTGTGTACGCACACCTGTAAGCAATGTTCCCTTTATAAATCAGAGATTACCTGCAAGTGTGCATACGACCTCAAAACTAGCTCTCAGGTCTTCAAAACTCAACATCCCTTTCTCATTGAATAGCTGGTCTAAAGAATAAATACCTCTGTCACTCCCCTGCTTACAAGTAAAGGGTTTGTCACCAGACATTAAGTGTGTATTGTGCCATATTGGGGTGTTCAAATGCCACTTATTGGTGTAGCGTAGTTGCTCCTCCACCTGTTTAAAGTTGATCAATGTGTTGGTGATAATAGTGCCATAGGCTTGCATATGCTTTTTTGGACACACACCTGGGGTCTCATTTATAAAACTGTGCGCAGGATCCTTACTATAAGTGTACGTACGCCCTAATGTTCAAATGTCAAAACGCCAAAAATCATGGTGTCGTTTAGCTATGATAATGGGGTGCAGGATAACCTTGCGCCACTGGAAATCTCCCACCCTGTCCACTTTTAAGGAATGGATAGAAATACTAAGCTCAATGGCAAGCTATGAGCGGGTCACCTATAGAGTAGCTGGGAGGGACCATTCCTAGCTCAATTGTTTGATATGAAAGGATGACGCTACCTACCTCTGCATGATCTTTTATCTGGTTCAGGTACAGGATGTGTAGACTTCGTAGGGTGTTGTGTTTTCAGTTTGCTTTTTGTTTTTGTTGGAGGCCTGGCTTGAATTGTACGTTGTTGCTGGACAGCAAACTCCGTTTTATTTATTTATTTTTATTATTGTTTTTTCTGTTTGTGAAGAAAAAACATAAAAGGCAAATACTGAAAAAAGACACAATATTCATGTAACTGTAATAATGTAACAGTTATAGTTTTGTATTTGTCTGACTAAAACATCAATTAAAAAAAAAAAAAGTCAGATTTATAAAACCGTGTGTACACACACCTGTAAGCAATGTTCCCTTTAATAATCAGAGATTACCTACAAGCGTGGGTACGTGGATCAGCCTCTTATCCCGCCCTGTACACGCCCATTTTTATCCATAAATAGTCAATGTAAAGCACCTCATGAATGCTGATCAGTATATGAATGACACTGGCAGTTGTTACACCGAATCATGATGACTGGTGGAGAAAAAGCTAAAAACTTCTCAGTCGTTCAGGAATTGCTGCAAATTGAATTATAATGTCGGCCTGTTCTTGCACAGTGTATGGAACCCTGATCTATAGACTACATACAGTATATTAATAATATGTCCAAAACGGCAGGTAGGGCTGGGCGATATGGACCAAAAGTCATATCCCGATATATTTCGGCTGAATATCGATATACGATATATATCCCGATATTTTTTTCCGCAAAGTGAGAGCAAATGTTCAGTCAAAGCCAAAATCAAATATGACATGTCACAAGTAGTTTCATAGAGACAGTTGCAAAATCAAATAAATAATAAACCGGTTTCTTCACCTGGTTCATGATTAAATGCTCAGCTGTTCAAATAACAATAAAATGTAAACCTAAATACTGTATAACAGGAGTAGCCTACCTTTTTTGAAATCAAAGCTCCATATTTGTGATTCGTTCCAAAGGTCAATTAAGCTTTTGATATTAATATAATCTACTTTGTTCAAAATGTAATGCCTCATGCCTGTAAGCCTAGGTTTATAGTCCCATTCTTCCACTTGATACTGCTTCCACTTAAGTAAACTAAAAGATGAACTATCGACTACAAAACAAAGAAACTAATTAATGTGTTAATACAAAGAATATTTATTATGATCGGTTCACAGATCTGAGTCAAACGGAAACTTCACCCTTCTGAACTAAGAGTTTCTGCTTCAAGGTGAAGTTTAAAACAGACTGAAATGTCCAGGCTCATTCCTCCACTATTTATTTCTGTATGTATTTATGCGTTACATGTCATTTTAACGGGCACTGAGCTCCAGATCCTGCAGCTGCAGGCGGTCTCTGCTGCCCCGCTGTAGCTTCTCTCCGTCCGCCTGCCGCCCGGCAAACTTAGTGGAACTTTCCCCGATATCGACATACAGGTCGTCCTGGACTACGTGTAAGATCCTACCGATCACCACTCTGTCTTTGGCTGGTCCGATCCGGATCAGCGGGGACAGCGCAGCAGCGAGGCAAAGCTGTGTTTTCCGGGGAAGAGACGCTGCGGCCGGCCACGGAGCTCTCCGCCTCCCGCTGCCGCCGGAGCTCAGGTTGCTGGTCGAAGGCGGCATACATAATCATAAAACACATTGTCACCTGTTAAATGTTATTCATTGCTGTTTGTTCTTTTCATTTCCTCTATCGAACATAATTAAGCAGTACAAAAGTCCGGCATCTTTAGCGTTGATCTGAATGCTTCGGACCCCTGTTCCAAGATGGCGGCGGTTTTGACGTATGTTTAGAACCTCAAGGCGACATCTGTGTATATATCTATGGGAGCAAGGATCACATTTGAACTATATCGATATATGCGATATGGTCTAATTCCATATCTCATTTAAAAATATATCGATATATTTTTTATATCGATATATCGCCCAGCCCTAACGGCAGGCATTACGGCACTCGGGGACAGCTTCGATATATCAGACGTATATGATAAGATTTAACAGAACTATATATTATATCCAAACAAGCCTTAGTGATAAAGTTGAAGATTATATATAATATTTAAAAAAAAACACTTATCTGTTTGATATTTCCCTCTGGATACAGCCGGTTGCCCCCAGAGTGGCGAGGACCTGTATTTGGACCGGGATGGCACGGTTCTGGCGCGTTGCCCTCACTACTGGACCCAATTCAGTACATAGATCCAAGAGCTCAGCTTTAGGGAATCTAAATCGGCATATGAGCAAGTCATCGTCATGGTCCCTGAAGTCTCTTTCTCTCCTGATTCTTCCATTGGGGGTTAGTCCTCCTGCAGGGCCGTCATGCAGCATTACGCACGGGGCTCACCGCAGTATTTATATGTTTACAACAATTTGTGATTGTTAACACCTTGCCAACACAGCATCAACTAGTGCGAACAGCGCTGATTAAATATTAAGAACAAATTTTTATTTAAGATTTGAGTTGGAGGTGTTTATGGAACAGTTTTCACTCAGTCAAAGCGCAAATAACACTGCTGGATTTCATCTTCATGGTAAAGTGGATGATATGGAGTGAAGAAATGTGCGTGAGGCATCAATACTTGAAAATATTATGAGTAATAGTTATTCCCATTTACTCTCTGCAGTCTGACTTCAGTTCACCACCTCACCATCTGCGTCACCAATTCCTATTTTGTCTCCAAAATGTGCGTTCGCATGGGTCAGAGTTTGCGTGGAGGACCGCACATTCTCCTGTCAAGTTTGTTTTTTATAAATCACAACCTTTGCGTGGGAAGTGGCGTACGCACATTTTCAGCCACGAACACCTGGTGATGGTAGTCGTGTCAACCCAATGTCCCGCTCATCACCTGTGTTCTGCTTCTTCCAGAGATGAAGATCGAACTATTCTGATTGGCCTGAAGACAAAAGGGGCTTCACGGGAGACTTTCTCTTCCTTGTCAGAGAAACTTGATAAGCCGTCAGAGCAGGTGAGTTCATCTCTTCTCTTTTCTGTGGTTTTGAGGTACATGTACAGGCATATTTTAACTCTTAACTGATTTTCTTTGATCAGATTGCTGACAGATTCTACCAGCTGATGAAGCTTTTTAAGAAGCAGGAGAAGATGGACACTTGATCCCTCTGACTGTGTTATTGCAAATAGAGCATTTCCACACACATGCTGTGGCTGCAACACAGGTATGTCAGCTGCTGTTCATGTGACACGTTGCTGGAAGAAGTGACCGCAGGGTGGCCCCGTGGGTCACAGGATGGAACCCCACATAGGCATGCCTATCCAGATCCCTGAACGGAGCCCTGCATAGTCCAGCCAAGCGAAGCAAATATGAGTGGCTGTTTTAGCCCAGCTTGGTTACTCAACAAAACTAAATGCAGTCACTGCCAGGGAAGGTATTTTGTTCTGGATACTGAACTGGACCTGTTCATACTGTTCATGTGGAAAATAAGGATTAAAAAAAAAATTACTCTTTCACAGCACAATTGACAACATAAATAGAGTTAACATCGGTGTTTTTTTAGGAATCCCCACTGAGTCACTACGTCAGTGTCAGGTCTGGATCTGATGCCTGGTCCTCTTCTGTCCAGCATCTATTCATTCCTTCTCTCGTTGCCTTTGCAGAAATGATACGTTGCAAAGCTGGTAGGCTCAACAAGTCCTTAAGTTCATCTTGCGTCTTCCTAAAAGTAGTGGAGAGAAACAACAAAGCATGAGCCATCAGTAGACCATGGGCTCTGGGGCTGATAGGTTGGGCCATTTTAGTAGAATTCTGTATGAGATATGTTGGATCTTATTTTAATGTATGTAGGGGGGGAGAGGAGGAGGGGGGGGGTGTTAAAATGTTTACATACCCATTTTATGTACAGTCCATTTATCTCTGTGAACACAAACGAAACATTGTATCTGTGGTCCTAAATGGAATTGATTTATCAAACCTAAACGGAATGGAATGCAATATTGTGAATATTAATTCTTTACTGAAAATAAAGTTTTATTTATTTATTCCAGTGTCTGTTTTATAAGCATATTAACCCAACTTTGGAATTTGTGTCAAATAATTGTGATTAATTGGTCGACTAAAAAAAAAAAAAAAGGAATAACTCCCAACAAGCACAAACTGTATTTATGGATGTAATGTTCAGTATGAGTTTGTTTCCACTAATCGAGCAAGCAGAATAACATCCCACTGTGCAACTCTTCTACACAACATCTTCACTACTGAATGACATCAGGGACCATTTGCCAGTTTTTGGGAAATGGTGAAGAATAAAGATGTTAATGGGATTAGATAGAGCAGAGTAAGAACAGAAGAATATATAAATACATTTAGAAATGAATTACTAAAACAACTTGGAATACAATGTATGGTGAGATTGATACTTAAATCATATGATGAACACTGTCCTTTAAATCAATACAACAAAAAGCAAGAAAGATTATTATAACGAAATATGCAGTGTGGGTATTTATAGTTTTGGAAAAAGCATTTGACACAATTGATCATTATTAATGAATCAATAAACTAGAAAAGTATGGTATTTGACAGGTTGTACTCAATTGGATGAAAAGTGACATACGCACATGGAAAGATCAAAGTACTTAAATATCCCTTGTGGAGTCCATGGGGGGGCGATTTTGGGACTAAAATTATGTATTCTTTATATAAATGACATATGACACTAATATTTATAATACATAAAGGTTGTAACAGCAGAAATGAGTTAAAAATGTGGTTTGAAGTGCACCTGGTTAGCTCACCTGGTAGTGAGGGCGCCCATATATAGAGGTTTACTCCTCAACGCAGCAGCCGCGGGTTCAACTCTGACCTGCAGCACTTTGCTGCATGTCATTCCCTCCTCTCTCTCCCCTCATGTCTAAGCTGTCCTACACAAATAAAGGCCTAAAATGCCCAAAAAATAATGTGTTAGTGTTTCGACTTAAATAAATTATCTTTAAATTTAGACAAAGCCAAGGCATGTTTTGAATGAGAAAGCACTTTATATTCTGTGAAGTTCATTTTGTGATCCCGTATTTAAATGACTGTATAAATTATGGGGCAACATCTACAAAACCACCTTACAATCACTAAGCACATCACAAATAAGAGCCATTCGGACAGTAAACAGTGGGAGCACATATACTGTATTTAAAATGACACCCCTTAAATATTAAATATCTAGTCGAATTTAAGACTGCACAATTCATGAAGCAAAAAATAAAACATACAACTGTTACAAATAGAGAGGGGGGTAAGAACTTCCTTTTAAACAGCAGTAGGTCCGGAACAATCTCAAAAAACTTGTGTGTTTTCTGTTGTGTTGATTTGTGGGGTGGTTTTGTGGAATAGTCGGGACAAATTGTAACAAAGTGCAATTTTAAAAAAAAAGGTACAAAAGATTTCTTTTTGAAAAGTCCAGAAGTGAGAAAGGAGCGTGACTGTCTCACTGGTGTTAACGGTGCTTGTTTAATCTTCTTCTTTTTCTTAATAGCCTGATAGAGTAGGACTGAAATTCAGAGTAGTATTTTTGTATTGATTCAAATTTTCTGTTTAGATTATCTGATTGTGATTTATGGTAAAGACTGGGGGTAGGACCCAAAAAGTATAAGGCAGTGGTTCCCAGTGGTGTCTGGGGACCCCCCTGGGTCCTTGATGGAGTTCCAGGGGGTCCCAAAAAGGTGGAGAATTACTTTTACTATAATTCAACCCATCCAAAAGAAAAACGCTGACAAAGTGTATGACTTTTGATCATGGGTTTCATACACTATCTGTAATAAAACATCTGAAAGCAAACATGCTATCAGATTGGAGACCCTGGGATGAAATCTTATCAAATGGGGGTCCTTGGTCTAATTTTTTCTTCTTTTCAATCATTTGTTCAAAATAAAGATTTCATTCATTAATTTACGCCAGTTGGAACCAATCTGTTAGGTAGCACCATATACTGTATCACCATGACACAAATATCCGTAAAATGGGCCACAAAGTGTGGAAATCGAGGCCAAGGCCTTGGGCTGTTTGTTACTCACTAGCAGAGCAGCCAGGAATGGGACATGAAGTCCCATTGTGCCACATTTTGGACAGATAACTAATGTATCTCTCTTACTAAAAATACTGTCTAAAACTCAATCATTCAGTGATTGATTACATGCCAGACGGCAAAATCCAAGTCAATCTAAATAAAAAATAAAGTACTTCTTTAGTCAAAGTACCACAATACCACAATGTATAAGTCCTGCATTTGTAAGGCATCACAAGACAAAGAAACACGTGTAATATGTTGTTTTACGTACATTTTTAACCTAAAGAGTAACCACAGCTAGTACAAGATTTCTCTCTGAAATGTAGTGGAGTAGTAGTACAATATACAACAGCAAAGTACAAGTACCTCATCATTGTACTCAAGTACAGAACTTAAATAGAAGTAGGTACCGTAGTTACTTTGTACCACTGCATCCTACCCATACCTGATAGTTGAACATGTGAACTCCATGGGCATGAATGTGCTGCTCTATCAGCCTCCAGCTGCTGCAGCAGCATTACTGGGGGGTCTGACTCTCAGTCAGTGTTCCAGCTCTTCCCAGAGGTGTTGAGGTCAGGGCTCTGTGCAGGCCTCTAATGTTCCTCCACACCAAACTGGGAAAGCCATTCCTCTACGGAGTTGGCTGCATGTTGGAAAGGGACAACACAAAGGCTTGACACTGAACACTGTTGTTCTTTATGAGCTAGGAACACATTGAACACATTGTACATGGTTGTTTATTGACATCTCAGTTGGTGCTATTTTCAGTGCACTGTCCTGTTGAAAGTGTCAGGGTGAAACTAACCTCAGGGCATTATAGGGCCATGTGCCGGATCAATGGCTTCAAACTAGAGTCCTAGTTTGCAACAGCATTGAAATGTGTCAGCTTGGCTACACAGTGGGGTCTCGTCTGTCTTCAAGGGAGGACAGAAGAGCCCTGATGCCTCCACAAACGAGTCTGCTCCTTTATAAAGGCGTTATGCTGAAGCATTTGAGACAAGGACCATAGAAAACATGTAAGTAATACAATTTGTGTTGCAATTCTGAATTCCATTTGATGAATAACCTACAAACTACTTGTGCTTTTTTATTCATTGACAGATAATAATAATAATAATAATAATAATGTGACAGAAGATGGGGGATTGGAACTTACTAGGGAGTATTTTAGAAGAAGTCCACATTCATTCCACCATCGTGGGGAAGATCTGGCTCACCATCCTCTTCATTTTCCGCATGCTTGTGCTCGGCGTTGCAGCTGAGGACGTCTGGGACGATGAGCAGAGTGAGTTTGTTTGCAACACGGAGCAGCCTGGCTGCAAAAATGTCTGCTATGACCAGGCTTTCCCCATCTCCCTCATCCGCTACTGGGTGCTGCAGATCATCTTCGTATCCTCTCCGTCTCTGGTCTACATGGGGCATGCGTTGTACCGTCTGAGGACCCTCGAAAAGGAGAGGCACAGGAAGAAAGCCTGTCTGAAAGCTGAGCTGGAGGGGACAGACCCCATCCAGGAGGACCACAAGAGAATTGAGCGAGAGCTCAGGAAACTAGATGAACAGAAGAAAGTAAGGAAAGCTCCCCTTAGAGGTTCATTGCTGCGCACATATGTTTTCCATATCTTAACCAGATCTGTGGTGGAGGTAGGGTTCATTATAGGTCAGTGTGCTCTGTACGGTATCGGACTGTCTCCTCTGTACAAATGTGAGAGGTTGCCTTGCCCCAACAGTGTTGATTGTTTCGTGTCACGGCCAACAGAGAAGAACATTTTCATGGTTTTCATGCTGGTTATTGCTGGGGTTTCTTTATTCCTCAACCTCCTGGAGATTTTCCATCTGGGGGTGAAGAAGATCAAACAGAGCTTGTATGGATACAAATATGGAGACGATGAGAGCGTGTGCAGGTCAAAGAAGAACTCCATGGTGCAGCAGGTGTGTGTGCTCACTAACTCCTCGCCAGAGAGGTTGATGCAGCTCACACAGATGACCCGCTCGGTCATATCGGATGCTCATAGGGAGACGGTGCCTTTGAATTTGGCCCTTGTGTCCCCTCAGAATAAGGACGGGTCCAACAGCTCCAACCAGCAGCCTGCACAACCGTACCTGCCGAGTCAAGCGGACGTCCAGGGTCTCCAGCTGCTGGGGGTGGTGGAGCGGCGCTACACCCAGGACAACAGGAAGCCCTCGTGCAGCAGTGAGGAGTCAAATGAAGCTCAGGTGTCGGGTCGGCCGCGGTCCGCAGGACCTCGGCCTACACTGATGGCCGGCCACATGGAGATCCCAGCTGCCCTGAGGAACCCCCAGAGGATGCAGAGCAGAGTGAGTGTTTGTAAGGAGCTCAGTGACATGAGCGACTCGACAGAGAGCGACCACTACCCCACAGCCAGAAAGTGCAGTTTTATGTCCCGAGAACTGTCGGAGGCCACTCAGTCTGACAGTACCGATTCCCAGAGTGGACCAGACGTCGAGGCCCAGCACCTCAACCAGGGAGAGAGTCCCGCAGTAACCCCGCCGCCTCCAGCAAGCGGGAGGAGGATGTCCATGGTAAGAACAAAAAATGCACTTCTTATTGAAGCAGCACAGCCCATTGAAAGTGTGAGCTCACACCGTGCTGAACAGCAGTGTTTCACTTAAATCAAAGCAAATCAAAGAAGAAAAGACAACTCCATGTTGTCACATGTATTTCCTTTTGACATATAGCTGCCATCCACCCGTGTCAGTTAATTGTTTTTCATTTTGACATGGACATCTTCATTTCCTCATGGAAACTAATGACAGTGCTTTGCATTTAGTATAGGCTAGTGCACTTTATATATCTATATTTAAAGGGCACTAGCAGGTCTATGCTGCCCTCTGCTGGACAGCACTGAAATATATCCCAATCAGAATACGTTCTTGATCCCCTCAGCGAAATGATTTAGTTTATTATGTAATACATACATATTATGTAATACGTAAATTTGTTTTTTGTCTAGTAATTTGTAAATGCATGTCACAATGAAAAACTGCATTCAGTTATTAAATAGATTTTAACATGACACAGTAGGCTAAAGTCAGATATAAAAAGGAAATGCACATGCTATAACAATCAATGTGTATTGCACTTCATTGTATTTTGTTTCTTTGATTTATTTTTATCTAGACATTTTAAAACTTCCATATTGGCTGAAAGCTTTCTGTCTGTTTGACGGGGTGATCACTGTGTTCTATCACACCTGTAGCGTAGCTCAGGTCATTTTCCATTTCCAAGGGGCGGAGACCAACGCTTGGCCAACGCAATGCAGCACAAAATGTCTCTGCACTCTACAACCAAAGGTCTAAAAAATGGATGCCAGGCCACAAACCTTTCTGACTTACAGCTAAACAGTACACTAGTTTTTATGAAAACATTTGATGCAATATAGGAACAGGATCTTGATTCATATTTGATATATTATATTATTTATTCAATTCAATTTTATTTATAGTATCAAATCATAACAAGAGTTATCTCAAGGCACTTTACAGATAAAGTCGGTCTAGATCACACTCTATAATTGACAAAGACCCAACAATTCCAGTAATTCCCCCAAGAGCAGCAGCACCTAGTTTGACAGTTTGACCTGAGTTTGGCTGTGCTGGACGGACCAACATCCTCTCAAGCCCGCCCCATGTGAGATAAATGGTTGTGATTGGTCTGCTAAAGGCCGGGTCAGATGGAGGGGGCCAGACTCACTTCTCACTTCTCACACCTCTAGTATCCAGCACCATAGAAAAAGATCCATTCACCTTTATTGTATTAGAGTAGAGGCACAAATCAAAGGAGGCACAAAGGAGACCTAAAAGCTAAACCATGTGTATGGCTAGATTCCCTCGTGGTAAGGGAGCTATGTTTCAATGATGGACTCGAGCTGCACGGTAGAGTGTGCGCCCCGGCCCCATGCTGGCAGCGCCTTGGGTTCCAATCATCCCCTCTTTCTCCTTACTACCTCCTTTCCTGTCTAACTATCTAATAAAATATGCATTAAAAAGATAATTTAATTAAAACAAATCATAATAATTGAAACTGTTTTTAAAAATACAGTTATACAGTGTTTTGCCACCAGTCGTTATAGCCTCTTTAAACACATGTATAGGCCCACCATTTGATATTCATGACTACATAATCAACAATTTCTAGTGAGAAAGCACCATTATTTATCTGTTTAATGACATTTAATTGACAGTGGTCTGGCAACATGAGCAGCAACTGGCATCACATTTTGATTCAAGTATTGCTAAATGGTGATTGGTGCATGGTGCTCAGTGACATCATGTTTTTAAACTAAGGCCCGCACTTCAAACACACACAAAAATACTGACATCACCTAAACTGTAGAAAATTTGCTTTCCAATTTCCACTGGCTGTATAGGAAAATATATCTATAAGAAGAAGTTATTACCTCAGTTAACATTTTCACAATGTGTTTATGTTCTCAATCACTAGTTTCAAGTCTTCTTCATCACAGCATGATGTTCATTTAGTAAATGATGCTCCCATTCATTTTAAAATAGAGGATAAAACAGGGGATGCTTTAAGGCGGGGCTACCTTGTGATTGACAGGTTGCTACCATGGCGCTGTGCATAGCGTCCGTCAGATCCACCCCTCGCTCCTCCCCAGCTCCACCCTATCATCCAAACATGGTCACTTCTGGTGACGGCCAATAGTCAAACCCGAGGCTTCCAAACGGCAGTCCACAAACCAATGGGTGACGTCACCCTGGCTACGTCCAATGGGTGCACCTCTGCTGTTGGGTGGTTTTATATTTGCATCACTGATGCAAGGGGACATGTCAGCGTGTCTGTGATTTACATAATAACCATGCATTGTTGATCTTTCTTTCTTTCATTCTTTCAGAGCATGATTCTGGAGCTGTCTTCAATCATGAAAAAGTAAAAAGGAGCGTTTTGTGACCAGGCTAGCTGCGTTGGGAGGGCTCCTGTCATCCTGTCTCCAGCTGTAACGGGATGTCCCACAGTGGGTTTATTCAGTGTGTATAGTGCATGAACAAGAGCTTCAGTTCAAATGTGTTGACATGACATTTCAGACAAAAGACGCTTACTAATTTGCTTCCTGATATCTCCAGCATTTGATAACTTTATATTGATAGTTTGCAAGCCACTTGCTTAATCAAAATGATATATGGCTCAAAGCATATATGTGACTGCTCATATAATGAGACCAAAAGCCTGTTGCAAACTGCAGATTGTAATTAAAGATTGTGGATTTGAAGCTTCTGGCCCTGCAGGCCAGAGCTGCAGCTGCGTCTAGGCTTATCCCGAGTATTAAATCACCTTCAGGAGTCATCCATACTGACCCTAAACTAACTAACTAACTAACCAAATTTTATTCTGATCTATATGCATCTGATCGTAATCAAAACAGTATAGATAACCCATTAAACACCATTGAGTTTCCCAGAATAGACCAGGAGCTGGTGGAAGATTTGGCTAAACCAATCTCTACAACTGAAATAATGACTGCAATCACTAATTTACAGAGTGGCAAATCACCTGGTCCAGATGGATTCACTGTTGAATTTTATAAAAGATTTGCCCCTCTCCTTTCCACTGTTCTGAGCGACATGTACAATGAAGCTTTGTCTCTTGGCCAACTTCCACCAACCTTGACTAATGCTAAAATTACTCTTCTCCTAAAAAAAGATAAAGATCCTGTACTCTGTAGTAGTTTTAGACCCATATCATTGCTAAATGTAGATTACAAGATCTTGGCTAAGACTTCTAAATTTACTTAATATGCCTGGCTCCAGCACCCCTGAAGTAGTGGTGTTGCTGGATGCTGAAAAGGCTTTTGACAGGGTGGAGTGGGATTTCCTTTTTGAAGTGATGGAAAGATTTGGCCTGGGTCCAGGTTTTATTTCATTTGTCAAATTGCTGTACTCATCTCCAGTAGCATCTGTACAAACTATGTTTGTCTCACCCCCTTTTCAGCTCCACCGTGGCACAAGACAGGGGTGTCCACTTTCACCTTTATTGTTTGCCATGGCCATTGAGCCACTGGCCATTTGGTTATGATCTGAAGAGAGATTTGAGGGCATTTCTCGCCAGGGAGTAATACACAAACTGTCACTGTATGCGGATGATTTACTTCTTTACGTATCAAATCCAACTATGTCTCTTCCGATAGTTTTAAACATTTTGAAACAATTTGGTCAACTATCCGGTTATAAATTACATTTTGGAAAGAGTGAATTATGCGCAGTCAACAATTTACCGGGGCGACTGCCAGATAATATAGCACCTTTCAAATGGGTGGATGAGGGACTTACATATTTGGGAGTTTTCGTCTCTAGGTCCCTATCCGATACTTTTAACAACAATTTTGTTCCTTTGCTCAAGAGAGTCGAGAAGGATTTTGGCAGATGGTCTACTTTACCATTGTCCTTAGCTGGCAGGGTGAACCTCATTAAAATGGCTGTCCTGCCAAGGTTCCTCTACCTTTTCCGACATATCCCTGTACTTATTTAAAAAAAGTATTTTGCCAAACTAGACCAATCAATCTCAGCCTTTCTATGGGCCGGTAAACCTGTGCGCATGCAGAAAACGATACTGCAGCTTCCAAAGCGGGCTGGGGGGCTTGCCCTCCCCAATTTGTTACATTACTATTGGGCTGCTAACATTCAAAACATTTTATTCTGGACCGTTGAATTGACTATCTCGCAACCTGCCTGGGTCCAAATGGAATTTTCTTCCACTCAGATGTCATTGCGGTCATGGTTGTGTTCCCCGCTTCCTGTGTCTGTTACTAATGTCAGCACTAGCCTAGTGGTCACTCAGTCGTTAAAAATTTGGTTACAATTCAGAAAGCACTTTGGCCTACAAGGTTCCTCTACCTTAGCTCCAGTGTTCCACAATCATAATTTCAAACCATCTACTATGGATTCTTGGAAACATTATCCTGGTTCTCCTAATCTCCCCCCACAGACATTACTAGACACTCTTCTCATGATAAACCCCAATCAGAAAGGGAATATTTCACATATCAGCGGTGCCATGGACTGCATCATTTCAGTCTTTCCCCAGCAGACGAGGGAGTCATGGGAACAGGATCTGAGGCTTAATATAGATGATGACCAGTGGGGCAATATTCTTGAGTTAGTCCATAACTCCTCCATTTGTGCCCGACATGGGCTGATTCAATGTAAACTCATACACAGGATTTATTACACCAATCACAGATTGTCAAAAATTTTCCCCAGTGTTGTTGGCGCTTGTAACAGATGCCACCAGTCCCCCTGCCAACCTCATGCACATGTTTTGGTCATGCCAAAAGCTGGCAGATTTTTGGGCTAAAATATTTGACACTCTTCATGATTCTGCCTATGATTTTGTGGCAGATCCACATCCCCTCTCTGCCCTTTTTGGTATCCCATCTAATAATACCCTATCAGCTAAAGCACGACATTCCATGGCCTTCTGCACCCTACTGGCCAGGCGATTGATTCTTCTAAATTGGAAGCAAGCTCTGCCCCCATCCCATGATCGTTGGATCAAGGAAGGTTTACATAATCTAAAGTTGGAAAGGCTGAGGTTTTCCCTCAGGGGCTCTTTGAAGAGCTTTGATCGAATTTGGAACCCCTTACTGTCCATCATAGAGTCTTTAGACATTGTTCCTGAGGAGTCAGATATCTGAGTGTTTTCCGACTTTTATTGTCATAACTTAACACCCCAGTTTTATTTCTATTTATTTTTATTTTATTTATTTATTTATATATTATTATTTTTTTATATATTTTTATGGATAATTAAATTGCAAGTTATCTTATGTTTCGTTTATGGTCCCTTTATTTAGTTACTTATTTATGTTTTTTTTTTTCTTTTGATTGTATTGTTTGTTACCCAGAGACAGGTGGGGCTGTGGGATGGGCCCTCAGAAATGGGTGGGCAGGGTGGGGGTAAGGAAAACATTCGAATTATGAGCATTGTTTTTATGTCATTCTGCTGTCCCATTGTGGATGTTTTGTATTATTATTGTTGCTCAATAAAAGTATATATAAATAAAAATATATAAAGACCCACTAGAAAAAGAAAAAAAAAGATTGTGGATTTGGCAACCACAAAAAAGATGAGCCTATTAAGTGTTTATAGTTTATCATACAGAATGAGCATTTTGTTTTGATTGAGAGGAGCCTAATATTGTTTATGAATATATCTGACAAATTTAAGATTTGATTATGAATGTTTATGTTGTTTTTTTCTATTAAAGATGTTTCCCTCTTCAGCAGGACAGATGTGTTTTGTCTGACTCAGCCCAGCTCATAGTATAGTATAGTACATAGTATAGTATATTAGAAAAAGTTATAGTATTCAGTGTAAAAAAAATAAAATAAAAAGTCATAGTAAAGTATGTCAAAAAAGTAATTAAAAAGTAATAGTATAGTACATAAAAAAGTGTTAAATCATAGTATAGTATACAAAAAAAAGTCCTAGTATTCACTGTCAAAAAAAGGGATAAAAAGTCCTAGTATAGTATGTTGAAAAAAGTCATAAACAGGTCATAGTATGTTGAAAAAAGTCCTAGTATAGTTTGTCGAGAACTGATAAAGTCATAGTATAGTATGTCAAAAAATGGGACAAAATGTCGTAGTAAAGTATGTAAAAAAAATGGGACAAAAAGTCATGGTATCGTATGTCTAAACAATTTATAAAAAAGTCATAGGTAGCAATGATGCAGTATGTCGAAAAAAGTCATAGGTAGGGTTGGGTATGGTTTGGGTTTTTTCCGAGACCGGTGCTAAAACGATACTTTTAAAACGGTGCCGGTGCCTAAACGGTGCCTGAACCGAAATATATATAATATATTCATAATGGATATAATATAAAATATAAAAAAAGGAGCACAAAACAACAGTCGGCGACATTAAAGAATGGCTTGTTTATTGCTAAGGCCAATAATGTAATAACAATAACTTATAACAATGACTTATTTCACCAGTAAATTGCTGGTAAACGACAAAAACAAGCACCAGATGGGAAAAGGGTATTTTATAATAACTTTGAATGCACCACAACACTGGCGAGTTTCAAGTGAACACACCGTCTGAGTTGTTTTTCCGACAATAGCAGCTACAGTCAGACTGTTACGTCCCGCTGTTGGAATCCTCTACAGCAGGGGGGTCAACTTCACGAGGGGCCACACACACTGGAAAAAGAGAATCACACCAAGGGCCAGATATGTAGAGTTTATTTACATGCTTTCATTTAAGAGAAAAAGTCAACTATCTGTGACTGTATTATTCCATGTCTCATAATATAGTCTTCTCACTTACAGTTTGGTCAACATAAAGCCACAAAAACGTCAGAAAAAAAGTTTCTTAGCCATCATAGAAAAGAATCGCCAAAAAAGATTGCAAAAGCAACCAGAACAACGGGAAAAAAGCATTGAAAAAAGCGCCCAAAAAAAAAGTCTGAAAAAGTGCCAAAAACTTATGTAATTTAAAATGTACTGAGAACCTAAACTGATGGTTAAAATCTGCAAGGGGCTGGGTTTGGCCCGCGGGCCTTGAGTTTGACACGTGTACTCTACAGGAAAATACAGTCACACTTCACACCGTTTAACATAAGCTGTCAGCATTTTAACCATTGGGTTTAATCCAGCTACTAGCTAACTTAACGTAGCGTCCCGTGCAGCGATGCTTCTGAAAAAATTAATGTCAGGTACCGAAACGAGGCACCGGAATTGTCGAAAAAAGGGATAAAATGTCATAGTATAGTATTTCAAACAATTTATAAAAAAGTCATAGTATAGTATGTCGAAACAATTCATAAAAAAGTCATAGTATAGTATGTTGCAAAAAGTCATAAACAGGTCATAGTATGTTGAAAAAAGTCCTAGTATAGTTTGTCGAGAACTGATAAAGAAGTCATTATATAGTATTGTCTGTGAATTGGTAAATCGGTAAATGGATGGAAAGAGTAATAGAATATTTTCTCAAGTAAAAGTACTGTTACTTTAAAGACATTATGTTAAAATGACTTGTGCCTAGATTCAATTTTGTACCTATGCCATGATACAACAATGTTACTTCTAACCATACCCTATAATGATGTTATCAGTAATTTAGTTGCGTTGTTGTGCATGTTTCAACATTTTTTTCACATGCTGCTTGGCCCGGCACAGGTGAAACCACAACCCGGACAGAGACGTCGTCTCTCAACACTGTTATTTATTTGGTTAATACATTTCTGACCGTCAAAGCTGGAAGCATCATTATCTGGCCAATAGCTCACTGAGATCAGCACTTGCCCTCAGACCCCAAGGTTGCCAGTTCAAGCCCCAAGAGTTAAAAGATGACCATCTTATATGTCATGAGCCATTGTGCTTTGGAAACCTTCCCTGTATATTCTACATGTTTCTGAGCTTCAACACACCTTTCTGAAATCTGATTCAGATTAACACAATCCAGGGGCCTGTTTCACAAAACCAAGATAAGGGATTAAGGAAAATGATTTAGCTAGCCTGGTCCTGACCAGGCTAACAGCCAGGATTTATTTAATCCTGGAACCTTTTCTTTTCACTCAGCAGTGGTTTAACCCTTTTGTTATCAGCCTGGATTAAAATACAACAGGTGCATATTGCTGTTCATTTAAGTACTGTTATTATTTAAAGCTTAGCTGCTTCTTACAGTGCAGACGCTCTATTGCTTGCTCCTGCTTCTGCTTGCATATTTCTGCTGATAATCTTGCTTTTCCTCTGAGAGAAACTATGAGCAGCGGCTCTTGGATACTTATAAATCACTGGACTATACATTTTTTGTAGACATAGTAGACTATTGTCATATTTGAACATTTTTCTGCGTGAGCGTGGCCTACCAATAGCTCAAGCCTGTCCTAAAGTGACTGTAGCTAAAGCTAATTAGCAGCAAGATGCCACCCTTCTCCATAGAGGACTACTACAAACTCCTTCAGAAGATTGCAGTTCTGGAAACCAAAATTTACCGGTTAGAAGTAAATATGGAAGTGAACGGATCATGTGGAAATGACACCACTTTACCAGTGACCCAAAACAATGGACAAAAGCATGCTAACACACGGCTAACTAGCACCAGCAAGACCACAAAGAAACAGGAGGGCTGTGGAACGGATAATAAATCAACAAGTGGCAGTCCTCCCTGGAACTCTTTTGGTGCAAAGCCTAAGAGTAAATCATTTTCCTGGGAAATGGGAGGACAACTAACGGGCAGAGCACAGTGCCCTGAGATTTGTGATACGACTGGCTGGCCTGCATTATCATCCAGAGCGCCTCTTCAACCCCTGTACTTAGCAGGACACAGACGCTGCAAAAGGGAAAATCAGCAACAAAATGCCTCCCCAACAACTGAGTGTGCAGGTGAAGAACAGATTTGCTCCTCTGCTGCAGGACCCTGGACATGACCTGGATTACGTCTCATCGTCACACAGCAGGGTAAGGACTAGGAGCAATTCTAAAAGTAAAAAGCTACAGGGAAAGCTAATGACTGGGCCCCAAACTCTGATTGTGGGTGACTCTGCTGTGAAAGATATAAAAAGCCGTAAAAACACCAAAATACTCTGTTTTCCCAAAGACATGGTGTCTGACTTGGCCCAAAGAATCCCAGATATCATAGCAGCACACCCAACCGTGAAGAACATTATACTGCATATAGGGTCAAATGATGTTGTAAAGCAAAAGTCTGAAGTGCTGAATCGTGACTTTATGAATCTGCTGAACACAGTCAGTATGGGGTGCCGTTTGTAAAGTGGCTCCCTCTGAAAATAACAGCAACATTTTGTCACATTTAGCTTCAAACAATGTTTAAAAAACTGGTATGAATTTTTGAGGGTCACTTTTTAGCACATTTAGAACAATATTTGTCGACTTAGACATATTTTAAATAGTTAAATCTAAACATTAAATGTTACACCTAAATGTTAAATTTAAATATAAATCTAAATATTAAATCTAAATGTTAAATCTAAATCTAAATCTAAATGTTAAATCTAAATCTAAATGTTAAATCTAAATATTAAATCTAAATCTATATCTAAATGTTAATTCTAAAATATTAAATCTAAATCTAAATGTTAAATCTAAATATTAAATCTAAATCTAAATGTTAAATCTAAATATTAAATCTAAATCTATATCTAAATGTTAATTCTAAAATATTAAATCTAAATCTAAATGTTAAATCTAAATATTAAATCTAAATCTAAATGTTAAATCTAAATATTAAATCTAAATCTAAATGTTAAATCTAAATGTTAAATCTAAATCTAAATCTAAATGTTGAATCTAAATGTTTCGAGTGAAACTAAATATTTAGCTAATATGCAAATTCAAAATACCGGTAATCGTAAGTACCAAAATAAAAGCTCGAGGAGGTCAGTGTGTGTTTATAGTGTCAAATAATGAATAACAAAACATCTCATCCAGGGAAATGGACTCTTGGACATGGATTATCGTGATAATAACTACCTAAATAATAAACACGTTTGGAGAAATAGGATTAGGGGTTAGAAGAGTATTTACATTACCATCTCACAAGTTTGAGAACATGTGCCTTGGTTGTAGTCTAAAACTTTGCTTTCCTTGGTCTTTTAACAGGTTATGTTTTGAGGCGGTTGCTGTCGCTGTTGAAAAGTTTGAATAGCCGCCAGGGCGGCTCTGCCGATGTTCTCGGCTAACGCCGATTCGTTGGACATTTTCGCAGCGTGACCATGGCCAACATTACCGTACCTGGTCAGGCTCTTGCTGGCCTTCATGCAAGCGAACATGACAGATCAGTCAAAGTGAGCCCCCTCGTGGCTGGCCATAGTGGCTACAGGTCATAAGTCTCGCCCCCTTCATAAAAGTGACACTAAAAACTCAAAGTACTCTTCAAATACAGTTTCTCCAAACGTGTTTATTATTTAGGTAGTTATTATCACGATAATCCATGTCCAAGAGTCCATTTCCCCGGATGAGATGTTTTGTTATTCATTATTTGACACTATAAACACACACTGACCTCCTCGAGCTTTTATTTTGGTACTTCCGGTTACCGGTATTTTGAATTTACATATTAGCTAAATATTTAGTTTCACCCGAAACATTTAGATTCAACATGTATATTTAGATTTAGATTTAACATTTATATTTAACATTTAGATTTAGATTTAATATTTAGATTTAACATTTAGATTTAGATTTAGATTTAATATTTTAGAATTAACATTTAGATATAGATTTAGATTTAATATTTAGATTTAACATTTAGATTTAGATTTAACATTTAGATTTAGATTAAGATTTAATATTTAGATTTAACATTTAGATTTAGATTTAACATTTAGATTTAATATTTAGATTTATATTTAAATTTAACATTTAGGTGTAACATTTAATGTTTAGATTTAACTATTTAAAATATCTCTAAGTTGACAAATATTGTTCTAAATGTGCTAAAAAGTGACCCTTAAAAATTCATACCAGTTTTTTAAACATTGTTTGAAGCTAAATGTGACAAAATGTTGCTGTTATTTTCAGAGGGAGCCGCTTTACAAACGGCACCCCGCTTTACAAACGGCACCCCATAAGTCAGCTCCCTAAACGCAAAGGTGTTTGTCAGTGGCTCTATACCACCAGTCAGAGGAGGAACTGAGAGTTTCGGCAGACTGTTGGCACTGAACAGATGGCTTTCAACTGCATGTACCAACAACCATTCTATGCAGTTCATTGACAATTTTAACATTTTCTGTGGCTGCAGACATCTTTTTAAAGCAGATGGACTATTCCTTAACAAGCCAGGAGTAAAGCTGTTCACCTCTAGCCTACTTTACTTTCTGCACCACACATCTGCTCCCTTGGCCAAGGACACGAGACAAGATGAACCAAAACAAGAGGAAGACACAACAAAGTGCGGCAGTGAGCCACCACAGCCCCCACCTGAGCAAAGATTTGACCATGGGAGACCAAAGACCGGAGATGAGAAATCTCAACCCCCCATCTCAATCTCAACCACAAAAGCTTTGAGGACCTCTTTAAGGATACGTAGCTCTCCCCTCTTTCCCCCATCCCCATGTTGGAGTTTACTGACCAGATGAAGCAGCTGGTAAATGCTGGAACCAAGTATGCCCCCCTTCCTTCTCCCATCGTAAAACGCCAGGCACCTCTGCCCCCTCAAGGACGGCAGTTAACTCCTTCTCCCCAAACTGATAAGGATGCTTGTGTGCAAAATGCAGTAAGCATTAACTGATATGGGCCGGGTCCAGGCTGCATGCCTAGTAGCACTCATGACTTTTTCCAAGACAAGCCTGGGCCCTGCGTATTAGATTCTTCCACAATTTATGTTGTGATAGGTAATAGAAAAAGAATGGTGAATAAGCACGGAACTGCAAACTTTGAAAATTTAGCATCCATTCCTCGTCAGCCACAGTCTGTCCCAAAAAATGAAAACACACTAACACTAGCACTACTAAACGTTAGGTCTTTGGCAGGAAAATCATTTTTAATCAATGATTTTATTATCAACCACAATCTTGATTTTATGGTTTTAACTGAAACCTGGTTGGACCATAATAACAGTGCTGCTGTTCTCATTGAGTCAGCCCCCCCTAACTTCAGTTTTATGAGTGAGAATAGAGTGAATAAGAAAGGAGGTGGAGTCGCCATTTTGTTTAATGACTCATTCCAATGTACGCAAATATCTTACGGAAATTTTGCTTCTTTTGAATATGTGGCTCTTCAGTTAAGATCCTCCCCTCAAGCTCTACTTCTAAATATCTACAGGCCACCTAAATACTGTGCAACCTTCTTTGACGACTTTACTGAACTGTTGTCTATAATCTGTATTAACTTTGACCGTGTAATTATTGCTGGTGATTTAAACATTCATGTTGACAACCCCCAGGACCGAGGGACCAAAGAACTGTGTTGTGTTTTTGAGAGCTATGGACTGACTCAGCATGTGACACAGCCCACGCACAATAAGGGGCACACTCTGGACTTGATTATCTCCAAGGGTCTAAACATTTACAAGGTTGTGGTGACTGATGTTGCTCTCTCTGATCATTCCTGTGTTTTCTTTAACGGCACTATCTCTCTGCCCAAAAGTGTTCAAACAAAGTTAATCAGAAAATGGTATATCACTGAAAACACCAGTGAATCATTCATTCAGCTTTTCTCCTCTACACCCACCCTCACTGGGGCCTCAGTCACTGAGCTTGTAGATAATTTCAACTATAAAATTACGAATGTTATTGATGTTATTGCTCCCACTAAGGTCAAAGCTGTCTCTGGTAAGAAAAGATCTCCATGGAGAAATTTTATAGTTGTGAGAACAGAAAAAAGAGAGTGTCGAAAAGCTGAACGCAGTTGGCAAAAATCTAATCTCCAGGTCCATTATAACACTTATAAAGAGAGACTTTGCATTTATAATCTGGAACTAAGGAATGCAAGGCGGTCCTTTTTCTCTGACATTATTGCCAGAAACAATAATAATTCATGTGCTTTGTTTGCTACTGTTGATAGATTAACAAACCCTCCAGTACCAATAGCATCTGAACTGTTGTCTACCAAGGCTTGCAATGACTTTGCCTCCTTCTTCACAGACAAAATTCAGAAAATTAGACAAACAGTCAGTGCTTCCACATCAAGTACAGGATATGTGTTGTCACAGTGTGCACGCAAAACAAATTCCAACATGACACAATTTCATACAATCAACCTTAAAAACCTGGAGGACATTATACAACATCTGAAAACCTCCTCCTGTTGCCTTGATATTCTACCAACGGGTGTTTTCAAAAATGTTCTGAATTGTTTGGCTTCTGATCTTCTACAGATTGTAAACACATCTCTGCTCTCAGGTATCTTCCCACAGGCCCTGAAAACTGCAGTCATCAAGCCACTCCTAAAAAAGAACAATCTAGACAAGACACTAATGAGCAACTATAGGCCCATATCAAACCTTCCATTTTTAAGTAAAATCATAGAAAAAGTGGTTTTTCAACAACCTTTTCTTATTGCTAAACAACAGTTTTGATGCCTTCCAGTCAGGTTTTCGACCACACCACAGCACTGAGACGGCTCTTGTTAAAGTCTTCAATGACATCCACTTAAACACAGATAGTGGCAAAATGTCAGTCTTAGTATTACTTGATCTCAGTGCTGCATTTGATACGGTAGACCATGACATATTGCTTGACCGATTGGAAAACTGGGTTGGTCTTTCTGGCTCAGTACTAAAGTGGTTTGAATTCTATTTAAAGAATAGGGACTACTTTGTGTCTATAGGTAATTATACATCTGAGCATACAAATATGACGTGTGGAGTTCCCGAAGGCTCAGTTCTGGGGCCTCTTCTGTTCAACATCTACATGCTTCCACTGGCTCAGATTATGGAAAACAACAAAATAAGTTACCATAGTTATGCGGATGACACACAAATTTACATAACCTTATCGCCAGGGAACTATAGCCCAATACAACAATTAAATATGTGCACTGAACAGATTAATGATTGGATGTGCCAGAACTTTCTTAAATTAAATGAAGAAAAAACGGAGGTGGTTGTTTTTGGAGCAAAAGAGGAACGATTGAAAGTCAGCGCTCAGCTTCAAACGACAATGTTAAAAACAACAGACAAAGCAAGAAATCTTGGTGTAGTCATGGACTCAGACCTAAATTTTAAAAGCCACATTAACATAATTAAAAAATCGGCCTATTATCACCTTAAAAATATATCAAAGGTTAAAGGGCTTATGTCTCAGCAGGATCTGGAAAAACTTGTCCATGCTTTTATCTTCAGTAGACTTGACTACTGTAACGGTGTCTTTACAGGTCTCCCTAAAAAATCAATCAGACAGCTGCAGCTGATTCAAAACGCTGCTGCTCGAGTCCTCACTAAAACCAAGAAAGTGGATCACATCACTCCAGTACTGAAGTCTCTACACTGGCTTCCAGTGCCTCAAAGAATTGATTTCAAAATACTTTTACTGGTTTATAAATCACTAAACGGTTTAGGGCCAAAATACATTTCTGATCTGTTACTACATTATGACCCACCCAGACCTCTCAGGTGGTCTGGGATAGGTCTACTTGTTGTCCCCAGAGTCAGAACTAAACAGGGGGAAGCAGCGTTCAGTTTTTATGCTCCACATATCTGGAACAAACTCCCAGAAACCTGTAGGTCCGCTGCAACTCTCAGTTCTTTTAAATCTAAGCTAAAGACCTATCTTTTTGATGTTGCTTTTCTTTAAATAATCTATTTTATTAACTTTAATTTCTTATACTGCACTGTAACTTTCATTCTAATACTGCACTATCAATTTTATTCTTGTCTTTTAATGTTTTTAATTTGTTTATTATTGTTTTTTAATTGTTTTCTAACTGCTCTTTAATGTTTTATGTAAAGCACTTTGACTGTTGCTGAAATGTGCTATATAAATAAAGCTGCCTTGCCTTGCCTTGCCTAAAGTTGCAACCATTATTTTTTTTTATAATTATAAATTTGTCATTGTTACTGTTATATTGCTGTATGAAGACTGCTGTTCATATTGTTGTAAGAAGTTTGATGAATATATTATGGCAGTTGTTGAGATAATTAGAAAAGGCTGATAAAATTTCAAATTAGTTTTAAATGAAGTCTGTTACTAAGGGCAACACATACAATGCTGTACATTTCTATAGTTCCCCAATGCACCTTAAATTATTTTAATTTATAATTTCCTTTTTTATTCTTTAACAATAAGGATCATGTTTGTTCTTTTGCCTGGGGGGAAATAACAATGAATATACTCTGTTCCATTCATGTTTATAGTGTGCATGGAATTTATCACTTTATTATCTTTATAGTTTCTAGATTTTACAGTGCAATTTCTTCAGTGTCTTTATTTTCCATGTCCATATATACCAGGGAGCAAGGCATATAATATGTAGAGAAGGAAACTCGTCCTCTATAAAAAATAAAAAAACGCGAGAAAAAGCGTGACAGATAATAGCGGATAGACTAAATGATAGTCTAAAAATATACATTTATGAACTACTGCTCTTAAATTAAACCATTCAATGTGTCACTTGTCATTTGCAAAAACAAACACCTGTACACTTTGCATTAAAAGCGAGTAGTGGAAGTTAATATCACTTAGGAAATTATTATTTTAGCCCATGAGAGAGAGGGAGGAACAGAGTGAAAGAGATATTTACGCTTCATATTCTAGCGTTATAGAAAATGGATCTTCATGGTAAATTTCCTGAGTAACATTATCTTCTGCTTACTTTTAAGAGTACAATTGTTAATTTGTGCAAATGATTAGCCTAATCATTGAATGGTAGGATTATGATGGTTTCCATTCAGAGCAGAGGTCAGGTAATGTATATATTTAGGCTGCTTACACATTCAGTCGGTCCGTGATCGTCTGCTGCTTTCTCTCACTGTTTCAGTATAGCGGTCGTGTTATTTTCTTTTAATTCAAATAATGTGTTTCACGTCATCATACTTCCACAAGAAGCTGATGCTCACTCTGTATAAAGTAGCCTATGTACAATGCGTATTCTCCATTTTGGCATCAGTAAATCTGTGCTCGACCTCGACCTTTTGAGGAAATCCATGGACGTGTTAAGAATTATCTAAAAGACGTGTTCGTTCTGATTTCTGGAGGAAGGAGGAGAGGCTGGGGTCGAATTGAAAGTTAAGCAAAAGGTTTAATGAAACAACATGAAAATGACAAGACAAAACACAATCAAACATAAAACATAAAACACTGCCAGCAGCAGACTGCAAAACATGCTTCCCCTGTCGGGTCACAGTTAGCAGCCACGCGACATGACAAACAATACACTGTAAACAGCGGACTGCAGAACCTTGTTCCCTTGTCGGGTCACAGGCTGTAGGGTCGAATCTTTCTCCTGCTCCCACATTTATTCCTGTCTCTCAGGATAAGGACCCACCTCTGAATTTCAAGTCACAGACTAAAGTTGTTTGTCATGGAAGTGTTGATTCTACAGTAATATGCATTTCCTTTGTTCCAATCACGTCTAGCTCAACAGGGGATGGCTCCCTAAAAAGAGACAACAGTCTCCTTTCCTGTGGGGACAATGAGTCTCCCACAGTATGCTAAATAACGGCCATGACCTAATTAATTCTTCAGAAGCCGGGCTTTGGGTGAGGCAGCCAAATGCTGATTAGTGTGGTGTGATGCAATCGGTTGATTCAGTGCTTCCTCCAGCTACAGTGTTCATTCAACTAAAAGTACATTTTTATCAGACATCACCAATGTTTAAACTTTTTTAAATCTAACAGACGCACATCTATCTGAATTAGTTCACCCTGGCTCAACTGTTGAAGTAAAAAGTTAAAACTATGCTTACGTTTTGAAAACAATGTACTTTAAGGTAAAAAATGTAACTTAAAAAATGTAAACTGTTGTGTAACTGAGTGAAGGAATGTTTCAATGCTGATTAAGCCTAATCAGCATTTGTCTGGCTCACACCTTCTCAAGCTTCTAAAGAATTGATTAGGTCATTGCTGTTATTTAGCATAAATGTAAAAGCGCTAGAAGACTTATTGTTTAAACAACTTTGAGAGCCATCCCCTGTTGAGCCAGACGTGATTAAGACAAAGAACGAGTATTGCTGTAGTTTGGAAACAATTGACACCGTCTCAGTAAGATCCTGTGACCGGGTGTAGCCTCAATACACTGATTGGGAATGTACACCTTTTCTTTTGAGAGACATCTGACCAATAGGGAAAGATTTAATTTGAAGGACGACCCAGGTGGAGGGAATAAATGTGTGATCTGGAGACTGTCTCAGGACTACAGCCTGTGACCCCGCAAGGGCAAGCTGCTGCAGTCCGCTGTTTACAGTGTATTGTTTGTCATGTCGCGTGGCTGCTAACTGTGACCTGACAGGGGAAGCATGTTTTGCAGTCTGCTGCTGGCAGAGTTTTATGTTTTATGTTTGATTGTGTTTTGACTGTCGTTTTCATGTTGTTTTATTAAAGGTCCAATATGTAATATTTGTACTGTAATAAATCCAAAAATAACACCAATGCCTCATCAGATATTAAGGAAACATGTTAAACTGAAATACTATCTTTTCTGACAACAATGCTAATTTCAGTATTTTTTCTTTTTGAAATTTACATTCCGTGACGGAATTTATGTTTATGTTTTGATCTGTGTGTTGTTATCAACGGCCCAGTTTGACAGGCAGGCCGGGTTGCCAGATATACCTGTAAAAACTTAAACCCAGCAGGCTACAGCTGTAACGGTAGTACAGCCATGAAAGCAGCAAACAAACGAACAGGATCAACGGAGATAGATTCTACATGACATAAAAAAAGAAAACAGCATGTTTCTAACAGTTGCGTGACCAGAGACGTAACAACACCCTGGTAAATATTGGAGATGTATTTGAAAGATGGAGACAGCTTAGATCCCAAAAGGATGCAGAGTTGGCTTATTTCCTCCTGAACAGGTAAGCATTAGCTTCAGGCTAATTTATCACAGCTACTAGGGACGGGCATTTTATGTCATTTCAACATTTGTGTACTCACATTGAATTATATAGCTAGAGTACCCGAGTTGGTTACTCGCAAAAACAATTGAGACATAGCCAGTAAAGTGATCCCGACTGGTCCTGGCTAATGCCGCCATGCTAACCCTGCTAACTGTTAACGTTACCGGGCAGCCCATGGCTGTTTACAGCGTGTAGCCTCTTCAGCGGCTGGAGCCAACAACGGTGAGTTATTTTAAGCCACGAGAGGGGGGCTGTAAATCAGAAAGAGGGGACTGTGAGTTTGCAGTGTGTTTAGCGATTGTTGCCATAATTCTAAGCCAATGAAGTGTGTTCCGTTGGCAAGGTAGTGGTATTTTTAGCGTTTCGTATTGTAATTCTAAGCCGAGGAAGTGTGCCTGATTGGCGTGTGGAGAGGACAGTGAGGTTGTTGTGTTTTTAGCGGTTCATACTGTAATTTTAAGCCGAAAAAGTGTGTCTGTTAGTTGGTTACAGAGCTCCACGTGAGCACGGGCTTTTATGACTGTCAATATAGCCAGCATCTACCGTTAGCTACTCCGCTGTGCTGTGGAGTAATGTCTGGCTATGTGAGACTAGCATCTACCGTTAGCTACTCGGCTGTGCTGTGGAGTAATGTCTGGCTATGTGAGACTAGCATCTAACGTTAGCTACTCCGCTGTGCTGTGGAGTAATGTCTGGCTATGTGAGACTAGCATCTAACGTTAGCTACTCCGCTGTGCTGTGGAGTAATGTCTGGCTATGTGAGACTAGCATCTAACGTTAGCTACTCGGATGTGCTGTGGAGTAATGTCTGGCTATGTGAGACTAGCATCTAACGTTAGCTACTCCGCTGTGCTGTGGAGTAATGTCTGGCGATGTGAGATAAGCGTCCAGCTACATTGTTGTGAATGCTGCGGTCTCAGCCTGGCAACCCCCGTGAACTTCGAGTCTGGGCAGGAGGGGGCGGGGGAGACGACTCTCCAGTATTTTGAATTGGTAGTGCAGTAACTATTTTAACCGCTAGCTGCCAGTATTACACACAATATTACATATTGCACCTTTAAACCTCTTGCTTAACTTTCAATTCGACCCAAGCCTCTCCTCCTTCCTCCAGAAATCAGAGCGAACCAAGTCGCTCCTCCTCAGCCTGGCTTGGCCTTCGTGAAACGCACCAAGCCAGGATGCACAGATTAGACTAGGTCAAGCCTCGCTTTATCAGTTATCCTGGATTTGGATATTCTGCTTTTGTGAAACAGGCCCCAGGTCCAGTTTAGGAAAGCCAGAAAGTTAAGTTGACTTAACTTAACTTTCCTTCATTCAATACTTCGTTTTGACATACTCTATCAACGCACTCTTCTTCAACATGATGCTCTATTATCTGTTTAACCATACTCTATCATGACTTTTTTGTTAATGATTCACATTGTTAATCTGAATCAGGTGTGTTAATGCAGACACATATTTAAAATCTTCAGGGCAGTTGTCCACAGCACAGTGGCTGATTAGATATATATATGATCATGCAACGCCAGGAGCTCGATCTCAGAACACAAACTAATGAGCTAATCATATCAGACAGGTGTGTTGATGCTAATAAACTTCTAAGATATGCAGGGAAGGTGTCCACAGTACAATGCCTGATGAGGTATAAGATGGTCAACTTGTAACTCTGGGGAGCTTGATCTTGCAAGCCTTGGGTCTGAAGGGAAGGGCTGGTCTCACTGAGCTATTGGCCAGAGGAGAAAGCAAAAAGCAGTGAATGGAGAAGAGGAAGAGGAGAAAAATGGTAGATACATGAGCATTCTGTCAGCAGAAGGGCCAAACTTTCCTGATGAGTGGTATTACCTTTCATCATACTCTATCATGACTTTTTTTTACATAATACACTATGACTTTTTTAAATACATCTTTCGAATTAAAGGTGCTCTAAGTGATGTGACATGTTTTTTAGGCTACAACATTTTTTGTCACATACAGCAAACATCTCCTCACTATCTGCTAGCTGCCTGTCCCCTGAACACACTGTAAAATAATGCGGTCTCACAGCTCAGACTCCACAAACAGCAACAAAAACAAGCCGTGCCAACCTGCCCCACGAACCATAACAAACAGTGTTCCAGCCAATAACAGACAAGAAGGAGCTGGTTGAGTTATGAATACACGTTATGGAAGTAGCCTACATGCTAATGCTGCTGGAGTGATGGCTCAACCAGCTCCTTCTTGTCTATTATTGGCTGGAACACTGTTTGTTATGGTTCGTGGGGCAGGTTGGCGCTGCTTGTTTTTGTTGGCGTTTGTGGAGTCTGGGCTGTCCTCAGAGACCGCGTTTTTTACAGTGTGTTCAGGGGACAGGCAGCTAGCAGATATTGAGGAGATGTTTTTTACAGTGTGTTCAGGGGACAGGCAGCTAGCAGATAGTGAGGAGATTTTTTTTTACAGTGTGTTCAGGGGACAGGCAGCTAGCAGATAGTGAGGAGATGTTTTTTTACAGTGTGTTCAGGGGACAGACAGCTAGCATAGCGAGTGTGAGCAGATGTTTGCTGTATGTGACGAAAAATGTTGTAGCCTAAAATGCGTCACATCACTTAGAGCACCTTTAATATACTATGACTTTTTATCATTTTTTTCAACTTACTATACTATGACTTTTTTTTAATAATTTGTTTCCCCCGACATACTATACTATGACGTTTTTAGAATTTTTTTTCTCAACACTGTATACTATGACTTCTCACAATATCTACAGTTGTTGTAAAAACATTTCTAGATTTAGATTTAACTGCAGAAATAGCACAAGTTTGCTCTGCTGCCCCAGAATGGCCAAACTAATGCAGCTTTCATACCGACCAACAAGATTTTTGTAGCCTAGAAATCTAGACTCCCCCTAGTGGCAGCAAATTTATTTGGCAGCCAGGGGGGAGTCTAGGCACTCTCCGTTGACTTTCAAGCTGCAAAAACCAAATTTTGGTCAGGCCAATCACATTGTGTATAGAGTCGGTGGGCGGGGCTTATGGCTGCTGCTGCTGGGGACAGCGGTCTTCTGGAAGACTTGGAGTTCAGCTTTTCTTTGATAAAAGAACAAAGAACGGCACAGAAATCATTCTTAAAAAAGGAAGATGTGTTCGGAGTTTTGCCGACCGGATACGGCAAAAGTTTAATCTATCAACTAGCTCCGCTACCTTCTTTGTTGCTCTGTCTGGTTGTAGCGCTATCCTATTACGTGCAACCGTTTATCCCGCCCCTCGGATCAAGCTCTGTCAATGGTGAGTGCCCAGACCCTACATCTGGATGTGGGTCTGGCTTGTCAGGCTAAGGTTTTTGTAAAAACATCCACAAAACACAACAATGATATGCATATTTCTTTATTTCATAAAGAGAAATGGTGTCTAGACAAAAATCATTTATTTAACACTAGCAATTGAAATGAATGAAAATGGGGTTTGCACAATACCGTATTTACAATGGTTATTAAGTCATTTTTAATTAATTAGGGTCATGTAGCATTTAAAAATGATAAAGGTAAGAACTCTTAGTAGAGAATAAGCAAATAACAGCTATTTCCAATTGACAATATTAACACAAAACAGTCATCTAGAAAAATGAAAGAAAAAAACAACTGAACTACAAGCTTAAGAGCTATTACATTAAAAAGGATGCACCAAAATCTACTAATACAATAATCCATATAATCTGTGTAAAAAGCATGTAGAAAAAACACCTGATGCAGTTTGCTGATACAGTCATTGACCAGTTATGAGAGGTATGAAGGATTTCACAGGTAGATAAGTGTGAGAAAGTCTGCACTGTTGACTCAGGGATGGGGGCCCAGGCCCCTGCATACACTCACTTCACTTGAATGTGAACTATGGCCTCTGCAAGTTCTAAGGCAAATATTGGAGGTGCACTTGTATCCATGTGACCCATCCAAAAGCTGGATTAAAGACAAGGTGTCTCTTTAAACAACACAAAGACCAGTACAATTGAACCGAGTGATTTTTACATGGCAAAATCTGATTAAACATGACATGACATCCATTTGTAAACATTTTCCATTTTTATATTTTACTCAATGATCTCAGCCTGCGCATTCCACCAGGATACCAGATTTCTGTTTTGAATAAAGTTGAGCAATCTGTGAGAAAGGCATGTTTTTGTTCATATTTTTTCATAGAACAACCTTTGGAGTTGAAAAGCCAGTGTTTGTTTCAGAGAAGCAGCAACAAAAATGTTTAACTGAACAAGACAAATACACAACAAAAAGGTACGAGCAATCAGTTACAGCAACAGCAACAGCAACCTGCTCTAATGGCCAAAACCCCAAAAGTATTCTGCTTAATGTGTCTGTGTATGCTTATTATTACTGTTACATCACTTAAAGCCGCACTTATCAATATTTTATATGAACACTGTGTAATGTTCATCTTATTAGCTTCGTTTAGCTCATTATTTTGGTTTCCAATGAGCAATCTCTGTTCTCGTTAATCTCTTTTCCAGCAGCAGGCAGCTTTGTGTGCTAGCTGCTGATGACACAGATACAAAGTTAGAGACTAGCTGGTGAACATAGTGGAACCAAATCAATGCTGTTGCTCTGTGTCTGCTCCATGCGCTAAAATTGTAAGCCATTAAAACGTTTTCAAGTGATAATATATCAATGTTTTGTTTCATTATTGTTCTGCTGCTTTAAGTAATATTAACTAATCATATTTAAGGGACGTTTGGTTTGACTCTCAAACAAAGCAAGTAAAAAAAAAAATCTGCTTCGTCGTGATATAGAGAGCAGGTTCAAATGCTTGGCACCCTGAGACACTAAAGGGTCGGTTCACCCAAATGGCAAAAGCAATATGTTTTCACTTCCCTCTAGTGGTATCTAGCCATGCATATCATTTGGGTTTTATTCACCAAAGTTTTGAGATTGTCTAAAAACAAAATACTGTTCACAGCAATGTGACTATCCGAGTAACAGGACACAACTTCTGCAAATTAATATTGCATTTCTTTTGTGATACACCACAAAGGAAATCCTCCACTGTCTAGAGTGGAGGCAGAAATCTCAACAGACAGATATCCCAAAACCTGGACCAATAAAACCCAAACTGTCCACATGACTAGATCCCACAATATATAAGTGAGAATTTTTTTTCTCTTATATATATTTTTTAACTTGAACTGACCCCTTAAACAACCGGGGAAATGTTGTAGATGCTGACATGAACTCATCTCCCCGTTGCAGCTGAGGATGCCTGTAACTCTACTCTGACCAATCAGAGGCCTCTGTTTACTCTATTACCTCTTTGTCTTCTTTACAGGAATCTAAACGTTTAAGTTGAATTATCGTCATTTGATTGGTATAAAATCCGCTATGCAAAAACAAAAATGTGATCATTGTAGGATTATTAGGATATCTGAGGAGAAACCCAGAGGCCTTTGTCACAATAGTTTTAACACAAACTTCACAAATGTATTTTCTCCAAACATAAAGTCAGAAGTCCAATGCAACAAACAAAAAGTACATAACCAGAAAATGAGTTGCATAACGTTTGCAGAAAAGAAGCTTTTGTAATGCAGATGGTTCCACTGTTTTTCTGGCTTGGACCTGGTAGAATCTCCACATGGGTAAATACTGCTCTGCTGCAGGAAATATGCAGGAAAGAATGAAAAGAGCAACAGGATAAAGGGCCGAAAACACGAAAAACCACACCAGTCGATGAAGAACAACGTGCTGTGTGTGTGTGTGTCGTATGAATATATACTGTATATATGTGTGTGTGTGTGTGCATGAATGGGTCTATGTACCAGTCTTTTAAAAGTTTAAAGACAGGTTTATAAAATACACTTACTCTGTCTCATAGTTTAAACTACATCTAAAATTTACATCAGTTAAAGTCAGGGGGAGAACATTTCACCAAACTTTAAAGCCCCGATACCAGACTTATTTGGCCAAAAATAGATTCGTTAAGAATTAAAATGTAGTCATTTTCAAAACGTTATACAACACTGTGTTAACAAAATGACCCACATATGAGGCTCACTGTCACTGTATTCTAAGATAAAGGAGGATTCACTACAGCACAGGTTTGAACCCTTTGTGATTAGAACGAAGGAAATGGTCTTCATTAAAGTTGCTGGTCCGCTTTTGTTGGAAATACAATATTACAAATGTAATGTGTGACTTTGAATTGTGTTTTTTAAATTTCACTTCAGCTGAACCTCCCTTAAATATGACTATTTTGTCAGACTACCTTTAAAGTATGATGTCATCAAAAGGGGTGGAGCTTTGTAGCAGCAGTTACATTATCAAACCAGGAGAGGGTGTCCAACTCAGGAAATAGCATTTCTTTAACATTATAATTCCCCATATACATATGAAAGCCTTTTTTTCTTTTTAATACAGAAGGGTTTTCTTTTTTATAGCATGTACTGTAGTGAAAATGAGTTTGTCTTAGAGTGCAGATAGTAAGCTGCCTACCGGAGACATTAGCTTCAGCTCTTTATTAGGCTAACAGGGATCGCCATCTTGGATTGGGGCTTTAAAGAATCAACGAATAAAGCTTCACATTTCAATTAAACTCAACCTTTGTGCTAGAGCTCGACCCTGGTTGGACTTATAGCCTGCCTCTAGTGAGCGTTGAGATAATTCAGCTTGTCTTGCCTGTTCATACATACAAAAATATCATTTTAAAATCAGAGGTAAACAGAAGCTAGACAAACTAACTAGGCCTATAGCTGTAGACAGCATGCATGCACATCACAAAGAAGGATGTTCAAACAATTAGGGCAAACGGATTAATATCTTATATGATTGTTACTCAATTATTTGGACAACACAAACACTGCTTTCACGTTAAATGAACTCTGAATTAGCTTATTCAATTCTTAAAGAAATACAAACATAAGGTGTGAACACTCTCAAACAGTAGCTTCTTTTATGTGGAGGCTTCAGATACACTTTATTTATGGAGATATTTGTAATTGTATATTTATATAATCATATCAATAAGATTGTTTCCTCTTGAAGTGCCAATTTAAGTGCTCCAGTCTGAGACGTTTGAGGGGTCTGAAGCAAGGACAAAGACCTTTATTGAAGTGCTAAATGGCTCGGAGCGCTTGGGGCCGGGAACAAAGTGCCTGATTTAAGTTAATATTTTTTTCAGTTTCTCAACAGGTGTTCATTTCTTTCAGGATCAATTTGAAAAACAAATGAAAGTATTTGTCACTTATATGTCGGCTGTGCTTTTTGCTATCTCTGAACAGCAACAGTGAAGAAACCCAAAGCATGTCTGCCAGAGTGGACACAAATATCGTCTTCAAATACTGATACAAAATAACATTTCCTCCAAAAAACACAATGCAGAACTCTTTTTTTTCACATTTAGAGAGGAGAGGAGCTGGCCTGAGCCTCACGTAAAAACGCGTCTTAAAAGTCTAACTTTTTATACATGCATGGGGCTCAATATTTTACACGTGTGTTGACGCATGTGTCTGTATGTACTGTATGTGTGTGTCACATGTGTATCGAGCTGATTTCCTGAGTTTAAGAACACTCACCGTGATGGGGCGCATTCGTTAGGCAGGACAGGAAACAGCAAAGCAAAGATTTTCCCTTAGCAAAAAGGTGCTTGATATAACCCCGTGAAAAAGAAACATCTAAGCCTCTACCTGTACAAAATCACTGTTACAGTCATCATGCTCCGTACTATATACATTTCTGCCAAACAAGCACTTGAAAGTCACCTTTACAACATCCAAATACAATGGTATTGCTGATGAGTGGGAAATAAAAAATAGCCATTTAACCGCCTGCAAAAACCTTTCTTCCTTTCAGTACAGTGCTGAGGAAGGCAAAGGAGGAATGTTTTTCGGTTACAGCCTGCACAAAGTTCTCCTGTACAGAAATACAAATGCCAGACGCTTGAAGACATTTTTTGCATATGAACATTTTACAGTCTAACTGCATCGTAACTTCCTCGTGTACAGAAACTGTATTCTCATTTTTGAATTAGGTTGAACATTCAGAGGATTTCTTTTCCTGAGTTTGAATTGCTGTGACGAAAAGGGCCACTTCCATTTAGCGAGAGGCGAACCACAGACAGACAGAGAGACAGAGAGTGAGACAGAAAGAGGTAGAGAAGATTTGAGACAGAGTGGGAAGAAGAGAAGAGCAAATGTGAGAGGGAAAGGCAGGAACAGAGAGACAGAGAGCTGCTGTTTAGGTCCGATGAGGTTCAACTTGGAGTCGTGATGCGTGACACATGAAGACCAGAGTCTCCAGTGCAGAGAGGTTGCTGTCGGGGTGAGAATAGCACCATCGAAGTGTTTGGTGAGAAGTTCCCACTCTGTCATGGTAAGAGGAGAATACCTGGAGAACAGTATTGCTGCTGTTAAGACAACTTTAGTGTCAACCGCTCAAAAAAAAAAAAAAAAAAAAAAAAACAGCACAAAAAGACATAAATACAAACAAAGCTTGTTTTTCAGTGGCGGAGGCTGAACGTCTCAGACACCCCGAGAGAGGGTTTGTCAGAAGAGTAACATTAAATAATAATAATAAAACAACAAGACTACTGAGTACAGTCCTTCCTCGGCTGCTCGTCAGTCGTACATTTGTCAGTCATTTCCTGGCAGAAGTCCACCGTTACCGTCTGGTTGGATTTCTCCAGCCCTGACTTTGTGTACAAGCTGGTGTCTCGGCCGTCCATTTCTCTGTCTGCCCCGTTCCTGACGGCCGAGTCGGGCTCGCTCTCCGAGGGGCCGGGGGAGCCGTGGAAGCTGGGCTCGGGCGTGGCCGATCCGGAGTGGCCGGTGAGGTCGATGCTGGTGGTGGTGTTAATTGTGGCGGGGCTGGGGGGGGGCCTGGTCTCGTGGCCAGCCGTGATGCTGGCAGTGGAGTTGGCGGGCCGCTGCACGGGGCAGTAGTGGTGGAGAGACTGGACCTGCTCAGGGCTCAGTTGGACGTCCCGGCAGACCTCCTGGGACAGGCAGGAGAAGTTCTCCCACAGCTCACCCATACACGCCTTCAGCTGGTTCCTCTCCGTCAGCAGCTTCTCCTTCTCACACACCTGCACGCACGCACACACACACACACACACACACACACACACACACACACACACACACACACACACACCAAACAAAGACTGTATTTATCCCCCATCACTTTGCATTGGGAAGGGATCTTTTAAAGGCCAGTATAAACGGGGGAATGAATACAGCAGGAAAACTGTTCCAATGTTCATACGGGCACCTGACTTGAAAAAATATCAATTCATACTTTAATGTCTCTTTCGTATACTGTGCTAACATCTCATGATATTATCAAAAAGTCAACTGTATTATCAGTTATCAGGTTGGTAATGATTGTCTTCCTGTTGCATCATAAAAGTCTTTCTCCCTGCATACATTACATTACATTACATGTCATTTAGCTGACGCTTTTATCCAAAGTGACTCAGAATTGCTACATATGTCAGAGGCTGCACACCTCTGGAGCAACTTGGGGTTAAGTGTGTTGCTCAGGGACATATTGGTGGATGTATCACAGTGGGAACTGAACGCAGATCTCCCACACCAAAGGCACGTGTCATAGCCACTGCGCCATCACCACCAATTCAGCTGGAGCCAGTCCGTGAGTGCTTTTTTATTCTTATTTCTGAAGGCTGACACAACAAATCAACACTTTAAGTTTCAAACCCATCACAGTTTCCTGCAGATTGAACCCGAGCTTCACCACACCCCCACGCTGCTCTGTTCACCTAGCATGGCCACCAGAGGGCACTGTGACGGGTGGCGGGGCAGAGAGAACGGAGCATGTGCTTGCTCAGGCGGTGAAGCTAACAGTTATTCCTGGTGAGAGGGTGTTTGATGGTAGACCCTAAATCAGATCTGCTAGAATGGTGGACATAGTTAGGTTTAGGCATTGGGAGTGGGGATTGGTTAGGGTTAGTGTCAGAATACCAGGGAAAACCAATACGAGGCAGAATAAGTCCTGTGGCTTCAACAGGTCTAGCAGATCCGATCTAGCATCTAGCATGCGGTGACAGCTGGGGACTGTGTTGGTGGAAACAGCGGACTCACCAGTTTTCTGATCTCACACTCCAGGTTCATGATGCAGTCGAGCTTCCTCTTGCGGCAGCGCTGCGCTGCGATGCGGTTCTTACTCCGCCGCCTCACGTCATGGATAAACTCCAGCTGCTCCGAGGTCAGTTTGTGCATTTTCACCAACATTTGGAAGTCGTTCCGTGGAAGATTCGTGATTTGATCTACAGGGAAAGGCAGCTTCACCTGGGGCAGGAGGAAAAGAAAACAGACATTATGTATAAAACAAATACATTTTCATTCATATTCTATTGAACATTAATTAAGGTGGACAGAAGTTGCCCAAAATGTACAAAATACTAAGTTCTTTTTTTGTATGGAGACTCAAGTGTGCCACTGGAATAATTATAGACTTTTCAGGTTTAATCCATTAATTTAACTTATTTTAATTTATAAACACAATTGACCAATTAAATTAAGGATGCATTGTGAATTGTGAGATGGAATCTGACACATGAGGACACAAAAACGAAAAAGGCAAATTAGTAAAAGCCTTCGTAAAACCAATTTTGCCATTTTAAAATATAAAGGTGTTTTGAGTTATTTTGGCTGGTTAGACCTGTGCTCAGGTTGAAAGAGTAAATAAGAATGATAGGGATGAATGTTGGAGACAGAGTGAAGAAGAGTCAATCAAACAGCCACACAGACCCGAGGGAGGGGCTTCATATAATATATTATATTACACTTAAATAAGTGACAATGGGTGTGCATTTTTTACTTTGGGTTTATAAAATCACAATTTAAAGAGCAACTTAACACTCCATCTGTCTTTGTACTGCCTTCAGTAGCTGCATCCAGGTTGTGGAGGTTGCATTATAAATATGCACAGAAATTACACATGGTGAGTTTTCAAGAGATACCCACCAATATCTTTAAATCTGCTTTAAAATACACAATATTTCTGCAGAGATACAATTGGATGTGTGGAGAGTTTTTTTTTTTTTAAAACAACTTATGACTACACATCACTAACTTCTTTTGCAGCATAATGTGTCTGGATAGGGGATGGGGCCTTGAACTCTGGGACAGAATTTCTGGATTTTCTGTTTTTCAAAGAATGTTGCCTGTTGTCATCAACACTACAGATAGGGACCACAATCATTTTATCGTATAATAAAGTGACTGAACATATCATTACTAAGTCAAAAGAGTGGATTTAGTATGAAGTCTTAGACTTGCTTTATTAGTTTATTAATTGATCATAATCAAACACTTAATTCTCCATACTTTGGAGCTGCAGTCCCTTTGACATTATTAATATCTTAATTTCAAAACACACAACAACAAAACATCACTGACTTGTTGGATTGGCTCAATAAACATCCCCTGTGTGATTTAATGAGGGAGATTAATGATGGATTATGGCTAAATCTACCAGGTACACAGAGGAGAATCTACAAGGTGAGTCGATGCATCATGCCTACTAACTGTAGGGCAGTTACTACACTTGACCACTAGGTGGCAGAAGAGCGCTGTGTCCCTGCCTCCCAGAGCAGGACTCAGTGAGCCTTCAGCGGTCTCCGCCTCACATTTAACATGTAGCACATTCTCAAGCAGAGGGGAAAAGGTGATCCAAGAAAAGAGTCCCTCTCCATCTGTCCCTTAGTGCCTGGAAAGGAGCCAGTATGACAGATTGAGGGGGGGCAGTGACTTGTCAACCTGATCCAAATCATTGTCAGGTGATTTCTGGGGGCATGAATATCTACACCGCCTTCACAGGCTGCAGAACAAAAGAATCAGTGCAATAAATGCAGCAGTGATTTGGCGGTGAAGAGCAAAACTGAAAGAAAGCTGTGTGGCATTTCTTCACTGATATGACACCATATCAAGGGTGTATGTGTTTATTCTCTTGTTCTCAGTTTGGAGCGCCTCTCTCCCTCAGGTGATGGCAAACCTTACGATAAGCTCATCATAGGCAGATCCACCCCAGCGGTATCTGTGTGCACCAGGGATCTGTAGCTGTAGGCGGCGAGGGAAGCAGTGGAGGCTTAACAAAGAGCCAGAGGAAGACAGCCAGCTCTCCTTCTCCCCTCACTTTCCTTTCCTTTCCTGTGGCTGCCTCTCAGTAGCGCAGGAAGTCAAACAATGGAGGAAGAGAGGAGAAAGAGAAGCCCTCCCACTCTACCTGGCTCAGAGGACTAGAGCACAGCTGCAGCAGAGGTGGCTCAGCTCTGTGCCCCCCCCTCCTCTGGGGGATAAAGCAACATGCCTACTCATGACAGAATCAAAATGACTCCTCAATGAAGAGCACATCTACATGTCAATCTATCCTGGAGAGAGAAAATGGCTTGAGTTTCCTCATTAGAAGTGCAGCCCTCTGCGCCGCCAGGAGCCCTCTTTCTCATCTCAGCGCGACATCTGCATGCAGACACATGAATAAGTAATGAGCCGGCTTGCAAGGCCACACTCGCCTCTCGCTCCTTTTCCAGGGCATGACAACTCCAGCCTCAAAGGGGAGCAGGACAGCTATCAAACATCAGTAAGAGCTGCCAGCTTCATCTAAAGCAGAGAGGGAGATGACTCTGTTTGTGATTAGATCGCTTGTGTACCATCATGCGCTGCGCTTACAGAGGTGGGAGCTTTCCCCCGACAGGGTCTGACGGAATCTTTGGCCAAACCAGGCTAGTAAAACAAGAGGAAGGAGACGCTGCGACCTTGTGATGGTTTCTTTCTCCCTCTCATCTACCAGTCACCAGTACGCAGGGGACGGCTAAATATAGTACGCTTCAACACTGGTCATAAATTCACACCACACTGTTCTGGATTCACATTTCTCTCTCTCTTCATTCCTCATCCGTATCCTCAGTCACTGTCTTTCTCTGGGTCATTAGGCTGCAGATGGGGGGAGGGAAACAGCGCTGTGCTGGACCTCAGCCCTGACACCAAGCACTATTAAAAAATAAAGGATGGATACAAAGGACAGGTAAAAAAAATTCTGTCAAACATGTGAGATGATCATTTTCACCTGCTGAAGGATGTTTTCATTCAATTCCTGTTCTATGGATACAATCGGTCTGATCTTCTGACTGCTGGCGTCTTTTGTAAAATGTTAATATCGTAGGAGGCATGAAAAATAGGCTGTAAAAATACTACCAACTACAAAAAACACACACGCACACAAACAAACAAACAACACACAACAGCAAAGTACAACTGATCTTTTAAAGGAGCAGTGTTTTGGAGGCTGGGCCTGCTGCTTGACACCTCTGCTCCAGGCCAGACCCTGAGTCAGATCCTAATGAAGATAATGTGGAGAGGTTCAGTAGGAACTGTTCTGTCCTGGGGGTTAGAGTAATAATCTGCAACATATCCAGATGCTGCTTTCTTGCTGAATGATATAGTCATGAATAATATCAATCTGTACTATGTTCATAAAAAGCTTTACTTATTACTATGTAAGAAGCATTCAGTGTCATGCAGAGATGCTTGTTACTTTACTGGCAGAAGCAACTGCAGTTTGTTTAGTATATACGCAAGAAGAAATGTGTAGTTATTAGAAAAACATGTCAAACTTCATCAACAGAAAATCCCACCAAAAAACAACACCAAACCTGCAGTACTGGACACACTGTTTGAATGCCAAGTTATTTCTGGGAATTTGAGTGCAAAAACACCACAGCACTAGCCGCAGTGCTGCAAAGACGTAGCCAAAATCAACACAACAAGAATCTTGCAGATTACCACTGTAAGGTGGACGCTAAATGTCTCAGTTCTTCCAGGATGGAAGGCCCTGCAGAGGACTCGTTTCTGAGCCCCAGCTGGCCCTGAGGGCCCACGTACTGTAACTCAGCTGCAGGAGCATCCTGATCACACTATCCTCTTCTCTGCAGACACGACAAATAAGAGCGCAAACATATCTCCTGTTTGGTCTCTATATTTGTCCCACTCCACTCAGCGCTCCAGAGCGATGCAGCGTTCGCTCCAGGGGCGATTTGGGGGGTAATGAAGAGGCACTGTATCTCATTACCTTGATACTACAGTTTTTGGAAATGCATCAAGCTAGATAAATATAGATTTCAAAGTAAAACGCCTGGGTAAACTGCACGCTACTTGCTCAACAAGTTTCCCTCTGCGTACTCTAAGGCTAGGAAATAAGGCTTCCTGTGATCCGTACATTTTTATATTCAACACCCTTGTTATGTACAGATTAAAGAGGGAAATGAACGAGCAAACATCTCCTAATGTTAAATAGCAAAAAATTGCCGGTGCAACACGGATGTCTTCTACTTGATGAATTTATTTCTTAAGGTGCATAACAGTGACTAACGTTTTGATGTATAGTTACATCTTCATCAGAGTCCTTGGAGAGAATGGGCAATGGAGCCCTTAATAAGGATCATCAACAGGTGTGATTGTGCTCAAAAGGGGCGGTGACAATCTAAAGTTACACCCATCTCAACCAAGGTGTTACACTCAGTAATCAGTCGTTAAAGGGCAAATGCCCATAGCCAAGCCAAAGATGAATATATACAAACAAAATATACAAAATACAAATGTAAAAAATGTATACAAATGTAAAAATTTTAAACGTTTTTTTACAAAGATGTTCACAGAGCAATGGGGACTAAAGTATATTTATCTAAATACTATACTATAACACACTTTGACATTAGAGAAAGTAAGTCAAATTAAATTCTTCATTTAAGCCTAGAGGTTCTAAAGAGCCGAGTGTATGTATCCAAAAGGCTTTCCTGCATAGGAGTTTATTGATAATATCACCACCCCTGGGTGGGGCTGTGATTTTCTCAATTCCCCAGAACCTCAGTGATGCAGGGGAGCCATGATTAGCCTGCTTGTAATGCCCCGCCATGGCATAAGTTATGTTCTGGGTCCGAATAGCTGTCTTGTGTTCAGATATCCTTAATTTGAGCTGAACTTTAGTTTGACCTATATACGCCAGTCCACAAGGGCATTTTAGAAGGGACACAACATGTGTACTGTTACAATTAATAAATGAAGAGATAGAATATTTCTTGCCAGTGCGGGGATGTGAAAATTCCTTCGTATTGGTCGAATTCGAGCATTGCGCGCAATTACCACATTTATAAAAACCAAGGGGTGGGTTGGAAAGCCAAGTAGTCTGAGGTGGGTTAGACATGTCTGAGTGGACCAGTCGGTCACGAATATTACCGGCACGCCTAAATATGAACCTGGGCGGATTGGCGCATATGTCTTTCAGTGTCGGGTCACTCTTAAGGACATGCCAGTGCTTGCGAATAACATTTTTCATTCTTCCTGCTTCTGGAGTGTAGCCGGTCGAAAATAATACACTGGGTGTTATTTGTAACTTAGGTTTTTTCTTCAAAAGTAAGGTGCGATCTGAACTTTGAGCCCTGTCCCATGCTTTTGTAATGTCAGATTTATCATAACCTCGTTGTTCAAAACGGTGCGCTAAATGAACTGCTTTGGACATAAAATCAGCTAAGGTACTACAATTTCTTCTGACTCGCAAAAACTGACCCACTTGTATATTACGGACCAGATGAGGCGAGTGGTTGCTATCGGCTCGTAACAGGGTGTTCCTACTAAGGGGTTTACGGTAAATGGTAGATTGTAGAATATCATTAACGTCCTTAAAGATGGTGAGATCTAAAAAATCAATGGACTGGTTATCACATTCCATAGTAAAGGACAAATAATCAGTGGAGGAATTGACATAGATAAAAAATTGATTTAGCTCACTAAGGGTACCCTTCCATATTAAGAGAACATCGTCTATGTATCTACGCCACAGTGATATTTTAGAATGAAAAGGATTATTTATGATATTATGTATATATTTTTCTTCCCATAGACCCATCACCAAACAAGCATAAGAGGGTGCAAAAGCACTTCCCATAGCAGTCCCTTGTAGTTGTAGGTAAAATTTGCCAGAATATTTAAAGAAATTATTCGATAGAATGATCTCAACAAGATTAAGAAGAAATTCTAGTGGAGGCAGAACATCAATGGGACGTTTAGCAAGGTAATGCGACATGGCGAGTAGGCCAATGTGATGGGGTATACATGTATAAAGACTTTGCACATCCAAAGACACAAGGACATCATTACTTTCACAATTTCAGGGGGGTAATGAAGAGGCACTGTATCTCATTACCTTAATACTACAGTTTTTGGAAAAGCATCAAGCTAGATAAATATAGATTTCAAAGTAAAACGCCTGGGTAAACAGCACTCTACTTGCTCAACAAGTTTCCCTCTGCGTACTTTAAGGCTAGGAAATAAGGCTTCCTGTGATCCGTACATTTTTATATTCAACACCCTTGTTAAATACAGATTAAAGAGGGAAATGAACGAGCAAACATCTCCTAATGTTAAACTTATGTTACATATCACATCAGTGTGCTGACAAGACTCGCTTGCTCTCTCTTTTGTTGTCTTTAACAGCTACTCCCATTCAGGTACACTTATCATCAGTGTTGATGCCATATACTTGTATTGCATTACATCATTTGAAAAATACTGTATTACTATTACTATACTACACTGATGGATGTTCTCATATTGCTTTAATAAATTACCCATAGTGCCCAGGGATGAAAGGGGAACCTCACTTAAAAAAGGCACTTGTTGCTAGATTTCATCTGACATCTTATGCATATACAGTACATTTATCACTATCAAATATGACTAAGACAAGTGAATAGCTTCACAGCTAAAATTGTGAATGGCAAATAGGAGTCCGACCACAGCCACGTCATATCTGGAGTAGAGCAAAGGTTCTCTGGCTGTGTGCAAGCCTAACACGACTGATATTAAGCTCTGTGCACTTCCTGTCACACGTTCTTTCTATTTCATGTTTTGCCTGATACAAACAAACAACAACAATGTGCTGATGTATCAGGACTACTTCCTCATTCCTCCCACTCGCTCTGAGATCAATATCTTCACGGCTGTGGCCAGACAATATGCTCGAATGAGCTCGCCGCCTCCACTTGAGCCATGAGCTGGAGCTCTGAGACCCAGAGAGAGACAGACGGAGGGACCACATGGATGATACATCTCTCCTTCAGCGCTGTGCTATCCAGGTGGGACTGTGGACGCCTGCTAGGCCTGTCCTTGACTAAAGAAATGTACCATGTATAAGTTACCAAAATAAAGCAAAGCTGTAGTGACAAAATGTCTGAGTGCAATGAATTAAACTAGAAAACATAATTCCCTTTAAGTTCAACTTTATTTTTTATTTTTTGGGTTTAGTTTTATTTTTTGGGAATTCTCAAACCCTGCGAGAAACAACAACAAACTTCGAGCTAGCAAGTTGCACGCTGAAAATGTCAATTAATATAATAATAATTATAATAATAAATAGGGTGTTTTCTATTGCAGGGTGCAAATGTTCCACCAAAACAAGTTCCTTCCTGAGACTATTTAGCAGAACCACCGTTGCTGCGTCCAGAGCTTAGCACCGCCCAAGACCATTGTGATTGGTTTAAAGAAATGTAAACAACCCAGAGCATTTCTTTCTCCTATCCCAGAATGTATCTGTGGTGTAGCCAGACCTTACTCCACAGCGCTGTGGAAATAGAGCTGGACATGCGAGACTGCTCTTTAGGAAACTCTGCTTCCTGCTGTGTGAAGCTGCTGGTAGTTCTCAGATGGGGCTCATATGAACACAACAGACCATAACCACAGAGCACGAGCTGCCCAGAGACCTCGAGTGACTCTGGCTACCTCGGTCGGACTGCCCCGCACTTTAACTACTTCCTTCCTCATCGGGATTTGCTGTGTCCAGTCCACAGTCCAGGGCTGCAGCTATTTTTACCAAAGCTGCTTTCCCCCCTGCCATTTGCTCTGCAAACACAGTGAGGCCAGCCTTCTCCATGTTTGTTTGTATGGCCCGAATTACAGAGAAAGAGAAAGAGAAAGAGAGCGAGAGAGAGAGAGAGAGAGAGAGAGAGAGAGAGAGAGAGAGAGAGAGAGAGAGAGAGAGAAAACAAGTGGCCCAGGAAGCATGAGGTAGCACTTCTTCACCACGTAAAGGTGAACACACCAGCCAGACGGCCAACCGTTAACAAAAAAGCCAGTATAAATGATCAGTCTCCCGTGTTGGTCCAAAAAGTGCCTCAGAACACACCAAAGAGACGAGACCTAATACGTCTCCATAACAGCAGGCGGCGCTAATCTGTATTGTTGCCCAAAAAATTAAAACCGGCAGCTGATTGGACGAACGCGTCACACGGGTTTGTTTTCTCCGGAAATTCAAAGCCAGACTGAAACATGTTTCTGAAAACATTTTAAGCGAGAAATAGGCCGTGCAGTTACTGAATCTGTCTTCATTTCAGATCAACAAAGGTCAGTTTAAAAGATTTTCATCAGATTTTGAGAGACTCAAGTCACGCTCATTCCGCTCCCCATTTCCGGGTGAGTCCCGACTGCCCTGCCACCGACTGATCAGGTCAGGTCGGTGAAAATGAACGCCGACAGCCCTTCAGACTGACGACGGCACGGGACACACCGAACAGACTCGAGTCAATGACCTCGCCAGACTGTTCAACGGCCGATTTTTGGCCCTGTGTGTCCCGGCCTTAAGACTGAGCTGCTTTTTGGAATTATCTCTCTGTGACCTCCACTTTAATACTAGAGCAAAATACTGTAGAGCAGGCAGATCTGGGAAACATTCATTCATGAAGGATCTTATCAACAGCCTGTGATGGTGAGTGGAAAGCTGGCAGAAGAGCTTGTGTAAGTCAATAGAGATTTGACAGAGGATATTGTGTGGAGTAATGGAGCACCAACAATGGCTGACACATACAAAAACACAGTCATACCCACACAAAGAACTGACAAAGGAAACCAAATGTCTCCTAGTCATCTTTGCTCTCCCAGTTGATAGCTGAATGCTGTAAATCAACCTTACATCATTTACAGTGGCACATTCAGCAGGCCCTTCAAAGGCCCATAAATGTAATGGCGATGGGTGTTATGTGCCATGCTAGGAAGGTAATAATTACACATTACTGCTGAGCCTCTTTATCTTGCAGCTCTGTTTCAGCAGTGGAACTGAATTCTTTCCACGGAAAAGCTAAATCCTGTCATGTAACTCCAACCACCGACTTGCTCTTTGAATCTGATCACCATGGCAACGCACCACTTTCTCTCTCTCTCTTTCTCTCTCTCTCTCTCTGCTCCCTCTGCACTTAGATAAGCCCTCTCCACCAAACTCATCAAAAATAATTCTGCCTGCACCTCAAGCAAACATCACTGAATGTAATATCACACGAGTCAAGATGGACTGGTGGTAACATGGAGCCTCCTGTAGTCAAAAGGTTGTGTGTTCAAGCTCTGCAACTGCCAACATGTGATGTCACAGTCTAGAGAAAGACATATGACAATGCTAGTGTCATGTGAAGACCTCATAATTGATTGTAGTGGGTGATGTATAATTTATTGTAAAAGCATTTCAAATCCCAACCAGGGAAACAGAAAAGAGCTCAAGCTCCTAACAGCATTTGAGAGACATTTTGGAGATACAGGCCTGAGATGCAGATGGAAATTTGAATCATTAATGTGAGTAAACAGCAGCGCAACGAGGAAGCAAATCTGTTCTCTGTAAATTCATTTTAATGCCTATTTCTTTCCCTCAGGTAGGAAATCTGCTCATTTTGATGTTATTACACCTGCGCCATACTTCAAGTGTGAATTAGAGGGTCCCTCGCTGATCTTTTCCTGGTAAACAACAACAGTGGTCCAGTCTGCAGCTTGGAGGACGTCTGCCCATGTGGATTAGGGGAGGATGATTAGAGGATTGGCTATTCATCCTTGTCAGCACTGTTGAGCTGCGCTACAGTCCCGCCATGAGACTGGTCTGAACCTCTCGCCCACACACATTAAACTCACAGCAACCGCCGGCCATTAAACCTTTATGGCCATAGAACATCACTGCTGTAATGTATTGGTTGTAATCCCTTTTGCGACGCACTGCACACCTTCACTGTGGCTGGGTATCACAGCTAATTATTGATAGTTCAGGAAGGTCAAAAGTCAGGCTAGGCTTCACTGAGAATTAGCATTATTGAATTTATAATTCATTAGTGAAATATGCATATTTATAGGGGTGGATTATAGATGTCAGTGTTTCTGCTGGGCTAAAATGAGCTAGTTAGGGTAGCTGGCATTGACAGGAAGACAGACAGAGCCAGAGGGAATCACTTCAGAGGCCAGTCCTACCCTGGGAGAATCCTGAGCCTTCAATCGCCTGCAGTGCCTTTCACACATATACGCTACTCTCAGCTAAGACGATGAACCACTCACAGTCGTAAAAAACAGCACCACAGCCTTCTGCATCGTCGTGGTGAATTTGGGCTCACATATTCAGACTCATTACACAGATCTCCAGCAGTGCATGAAGCAGATTAATAATATCAAAGCACATCTGTGCCCTTTGGTGATGCTGTAAATCTTGTTCTGAACACTCCTCCTTCAATTACATGATGATTTAATGACTGCTAATGCAGACCTGGAGAGCAGGGCACTGCGATATAATTAGCCATGGTGGAATTGAGTGTAATGGCTACATTGTGTGGTACATGTGGAAGACAATGTTTTACACTCACCTCTGGCCCTCTCTCCTGCACATGGCAGGACTCACTGTCTCCCTCTGAGAAGGAGCCCGACTCGTCGCTGGAGTTGGTGACATAGGACTGCTCACATTTGATCTTGGGCCGCACCTGGTTAAAAAGGGCCTCCCCACCGACACTTTGCTCCTGCTGGTCCACACTGAGGCAGCGCGCCACATTGGAGCATGGAGAGGAAGAGAACTCAAACTGGGGCAGGCTGCAGGGGGAGCCTCCGCTGCCGTCCTCCGCATAGGAGTACGAAGAGCAGGAGCTGGAAGTCCTGGTGCGCGTCTCACAAGGCGGCGAGCGTGGGCACACTTTGATTGGCACTGGGCAGCTGGTGTTGGGTCGTGGGCGGCACAGAAGTGGGGGCTCAGTGGAGGTGGTGCTGGGAGAATAGGTCTGAGAGGTGGGGAGGGACTGGCTGGCTCCTGCCCACAGGCCCTTTGGCATGTGATCAGAGAGCTCCATCTCCAAAGAGTTCCCACCAGGGTAGGAATGTGCTGGAGTTCCCAGACGGTTGCAGGCCCCTGAGGAAAATATGACACTACGGCGATCTAGCTCAACTTCCTGTTTGCAGACCCCATCGCAGGAAGCGGATTTTAGGGACAACCCTGCAGGGAAACCATCCACCTCCTTTGGGGATGTAACAGATAGACCCAGCTCCCCAGTTAAAGGCCAGAAGTCATTTTTATGATCTCCCTGAGAGTTGCCTTTGTCCTGTGGGCACACAAGTCTGTTGGGGAATAGCTGCTGTGATGTGTTGGGCAGAATGGGGAGGTCAACCCCTTTCTTGAAGAAGGCTCGGAGGCAGGAAGGGGACTTGGTTCTCTTGATTCTCTCCATAGATATGGGGCTATCCATCTCCATGGCTGTCACACTGTCCTTATCCCTGACGATCTGCTCATCCCCTGACAGGCACAATGAGATGGCCTCTTCCTCTGCCTGAGGTTCAACTTTGATCTGTGCCAAAGGCAGCCTGCCCTGACCCGGCACTGCCCCGCTAACGCTGTTCTGCTTTAATGTGCTTGGAAAACCTGAGGTACTGGTGTGTGAGGAGATGTCATTGTGCTTGTTGCAAGCCCACTGGTATTTCCTGTACTTGGGGCATCGTGGCAGGTCTGATGCTCCGTGCCGATCAAAGTCCAGCCGGCCATCTGTGAAATTACTGGGAATAGCTATTGCTAGCCGATCATCGTCAGGGTGTCCAAAGGAGGTGAGGGTGTCAGCACAGCGCCGTGCCTTTGGGGAGGTGGGCCTTTCCACCTCTGACTGCATGCTCTCATCCTCTGAGTTGTTCACCTCCGCTGCCACCTTGCGGCAGAGCAGCAAGCCATCCTCCTCGCTGCGCAGCTGAGCTTCCAGGAAGCGAAAGCATGAGTCCTCGAGGTTGTGCATGCGCAGGAATTCGGCACAGCGGATGACCTCCTGGATGTTTTCTCTGCTGAGTAACAGCTTAGCAGTGTAGGCAAACTGCAACAATGGAGCGAATCCCCTGGCAGTGACCTGCAAAAAACAGGGAAATTGCAAGAATTACCATCAGCACAGCCATTGTTCAGAGCACTTGGAGTGTGGTGAGACAACCCGACAGCTCCAACGACCATAAACAAACACTGTAAAGTACCGGTTAATCTTTTTATCAGGTCAGACTCAGCAATGAACATTGAGATCTGGTGCTCTGGGGATGTTAGTAGGTTGTGTGTCCAGCCTCATGTTCATAATAACAACCTGTGGGACATTCCAGCAGTTGACCACTGTCTGCCCTGTGGTCAGATCATTGGTTTTGCCTACACCCACTCATGTCACTGCTTTACATTTGCAAAACTCTTACTTACTTAAGGTATGATGCCTAAGCAGTAAGCACTAGTGCTGCTTTTTATTCCTTCAGTGACATGAATTCACTGTATGTCCAAAATGCTGCATTGCAGGAGGGCCAGGTGATGGTAACTGCTAAATAATAATCAGCAAAGATCTTTGTGACAATGAATTATACCTAGGTACTCCGTACTGAGGTTTGGTATCAGTTCCAAAAACTTTCAAACTGATACCAAGCTCATACTTTTCTGAACACCTTTTTCATTTCACAAAGGAAGCCAAAGTTCTTATGCGTTAAATATAGTTTTTCAAAGCGTATTTAAATCAGGAATTATTTTATCAAAAAAGAAGTAAACATGATTATGAATCAGACCACACTGATGCCAGCTTTTGCACTTGACAGTAAATTGCTAGTGCAATGAACTAAATATTTCGGTTTGATACCCTGCCCCTATTATAACTGGGACCTTCAGTTAAAAGAGTTTTACTTTCACAACACTGATTAGATGTGTCCAGCAGTGTACTGTAACCTAAGTGCCCTGTCAGCCCCACAGCCTCACTTTCTGTGTCAGTGCCCTGTGTCCTCAGGTCAAGTGCCTGTAAAGCCTAATGGTTTGTAAGACTATGGCTTATGCCTGTTATGGCCATGTGGCGCGGGATGATAGAGGGAAGCCTTCCATTTAGACTTAATACCAGATAATTAGGTAAACCCCTTAGCCTGCAGAAGTCCAGGCGGCCCTCTGCTGTTGTTGTCACAGAGCACACAGACGAGAGAAAGGAGCCAGAGGAGCCGGCTTTAATACGAGGCTTGTCTGCTGTTAGGAGATCAGCGTGAGTTTCACACTAGGTTGCATTCATCACTTTACTCAGGCTCTAGCAGCTTTATCCTGGTTCATTCTCTGACATTACTGTTAGTTGCTCGGGGAATGCAATCGAACAACGCACAGAGAAAAGGTGCGCTCACAAACACAATTGCAATGCGTTCACGTTGAATCTGAGACAGACGTATTGTTTGCTCTACAAAGCACCTTTTCAGAGACTGAGTGAGGTACAGTTTTTCTTACAAGACTTAACAGAGGCTCACAGATGTAAGGGAGGAGCGGCACAATGTGGTTTTAATGAGCCCACTGTTTACTGATTGTTTTGCTGCCTCTGTTGGGGGAAACAAGAAGATGAATTACCCTAGGTGAAACAGTATATACGCAGTGTGGGCACTGCAGCAGCTTCCAGTGTTCCAGCGGTCTCTGCCAGACACCCCAGTAGTAAAACAGGATTTTCCCTCTTTAGTATCAAGCTTCAAAAACCACAGATATTTGCTCTGTGGATTTTTCCGCCTGGAAAAACAACTAAGCAGTGTGCACGAGGAAACACAAATATGTCAGTAAGAAATAGCTTGAGGTCATTGGTGTGAGGCTAAGGCCTTTTTAAATCATCTGGCTTTGTGGATCTTTAGGAAGATGAATAAACATGTGCAATGTCTTGCTGGTTTTTTTAAAGGTTTGAAACTAGTAGAGCCAATATGTTACTGACTTTTTTCATGTTCACTTCTAAACATTGTGTTAAATTAGAGATAATACATGCTAGAGGCTCAGAACTCGCCAATTTGAATGGAACATGACCCCAAAATACAGACGGGGATTATGTGATTATAGAAGAGATATAATAATTAGAGCTTTTAATTGTAAAATAATCAACATAACTTTCAGCTAAACTCAATGATCTGCAAGGTAACAACTGTACTGAACTAAATCTGTGGTGGGATGGTACTGTCTACCACTGAATCCAGCACACGCCGCCGACGGTCATGATGCACTTGTTTAAAATGATCTTTAGCAGCACACACATTGTCTGAGCTTGTGCAGTGTCAGTGCTAGCATTTTAAAAACACTGAGCTCATGAGTCCACAGAGTTACAAATGTAGTTTTGGGGTAATCTAAAAGCTCTTTTAACTGAGTTTGATTGTGATGTATACAGAAAGTTTGTTCAAGTCTCCGGAACTCTACTGGAGGGATGAAGAGTATTCTTTTAAAATATATTCTCTCATTTGGTGGTATGATGATGATGATGATGATGGATAGCTCCAACATCTCCCATTGGTGTTTATCTGTTCAATCTGGTGACTGTGAGCATATGATTAAAATATATCATATCACGATGTATGTATGTCATCTTGTTTTCATGTCACAGAGCATGATGGCAACTTCTGTGTGTAACTTCCATCATTCATTTATTGTGTTGTCCCTCCATTTCACATTGTTCTCTGCCATGAGCCACTGTTGCTTATGAGGAGCCACTACTGTCTGTGAGTCCTTCTTAAAAAAATGCCATAAATAAATGTTTTCAAACTGTAATAAACTGCAATTGCAGTACTGTGAAATGAAGATTTTCTTGACAGCGAAAGCTGTCAAATCTTTCAATATTTCTTTCAACTGGCCCGTGACAGCTTGACATATTTCCCAGATGGGTTTATAAGCCATTACATGTGGCCTTGTCTACAATGTAGCGGTGACCACATTTAATCCACCATGCTATAAAAAGAAATGTAAATTTATACTTGAATAAGTAGATGTGTTTTGTGATTTTTTTGTTGCTGTTAAACAGTCAAATGGTTGGGATGTGAAACATCAAACCAGCACCAGTCTAAACAGATGTGTGATTTTCATCTGGATTTCTTTGTTGGGACTGCTCTAAACATTAAATAAGATATCTCTGTATTTTGGGATTTGCAGAGTGATCTTTAGCTGGGACAGGAAGGATGGTGCAGCCTCCCAGCATGCATGTGTGTGTGGATCTGTTGTATGTGTATAAATCACGCTTAACAGATGGTGCACATCATGTGCTGCTGACTCCATATCTATAGGGGAGGGGGGGGGGGGAAGGATGTGTGTGTGGATCTGTTGTGTGTATGGTGAGTCTGAGTGTGAGGGATTAGGGGGAAGGTAGTAGCTTTGAGTGGACTATCAGCTCTACTGATGAGAACAGGTCATCCTCCACACACACACACACACACACACACTTGTACTTGCTAAAATAATAAACCCAATCAATCATACTCTTTCTTTCATTGTATTTTTTATTTCTGCATTAAAGGGCTTCCACAGAGATGTACTATTACGCGTCTGTAAAACTTGGGTTAGAAACTGAATGGTCAAAATCTGTGAAGCAAAGACTGATATCCTCACTTTTAGTCACTATATGGATACATCTGCCAAAACCCTAGATTTTTTTTTTTTTTTTTTAATATAGAGCAACCAATACAATCTTTTCATAGGACCGTCTGCCTGGTAAATGCCCCGGTCTTTCAAAGTCCTAGCCCCCAGTTTGTTTGTCCAAGCGAGTTATTTCCTTAGAATTGACAAAGCTCCTTCAGAGCCACAGAAGACATTATCCAACGGTTTTCACTTGCTGAGTGGTGCTCCTCATAATGAATAAACTAATCTTCATGTGTAAAAAAAGGTGTAGTGTCCCTTTTAAGAGGCACTTCCCTGTGAGTATATGAAGCGAATAATGCCTGTGCATCACCATAACTTTGTATCTACTTTACTGTGGGCACTCCTCTTTGAAAGGTGTGAGATTGCTGGAAAGTAGCAAAAGGAAGTGGAGTCTCCTGGCGAGTTCTGAGGTCTGTATGAGTCTGAGCTGTCACACGCCAACCTAGAAACACTCGACAAACACACGGCACACACAGTCCAGTAGTGAGTTTGCACAACTAACACAAGGTGAAAATTTGCTTCACGGTGAGCGAAAACGTATTAGCATGCCTCACTGCTGTAGGAGCCATAAAAAACAAAGAGTTTCAACAAAGAACATGGACTGAAAGAAATCTGTGCTAACCCGAACAGGTCCGGTGGAATGTTCCTCAGCATTTGTTGTCATTTTAGTCAATGTGACTTCTGTATTTAAAGTAGTTTGTAGATGAAATGCATTTTATATTGTATGACTTGTGTATTGAGGATTGACATATACATTAAGATCTATTCTATTCAAATATACAGCACACACAAACATTTCAAAACAGCCTTCTAACCTTGTAGCAGCCTGAGTAAGAGTACACTTAAATAACTGCAAGTGGCCTCTCTTCACTCGTGCACACAGGCACACACACTAAGTGAGTCGATGTTGATGGGGCCACGGCGACTGTAATGGTGAGGCAGTGGTAGCTTAAATGAAGCTGGCCGGCTGCATCCAGGGCTGCTGATAAACAGCAAAGCTGCTGAAGGAAAAGTGCTGAGCGTACGAGGGATCTATTTTCAGCTAGTATCAGCAGCTGCTGCCTGCGGGAGCGCATCTTTATGTGCACCCTGCACCATATGTGATTACTCCACTGTTACAACCAGCACAGCAGCCTAATGAAGGAAAGCGTAAAGAGAGCGACACAGGATGGAGGGGCGGAGGACAGGGGAATATAAGAGAGGAAGGGAGACAGTCAGTGCATAGGAAACTGGGGAGGAAGATTGGGAAGATACACAGAGTGTTTCCTGGTCAGAAGCTGACTGCCATGACGTTTGATGCATTTCAGCTGTTAGCAGCACTTAGTATATGAGTTAAGACAAAGAGACAAATGTATCAACGTGCCTGACTGGGGCCATTTTAGGCTAGGAGTGGACAGGCGATACCATTACAGGGCAGGAAATTATAGGCAATGGCCAATCACAGACCCAGACAGTTCGCATGACATTTTTAGGAAGCCTGCCAAAAATCTTTTCAGAAACAGGCAGAGCAATACTACACCGCACTCCCCTCTCCTCCCTAAATCTATCTCCCTCTTTCCCCACCCAGTGCTCCTGCTTATGTCGGCCTTTTGCATCCAAAAAAGAGAGGGCTAATTTATGCAAATGTTCTCCAGTGAATTCCTGCATGTCATGCATGCTAATGAGGCATGGCATGGCATGACAATGGATTGAAAGAGAAAACCCTCCATCTCCATTGGGGGGAGCAGCCGATGCTTTAACATCAGATCTGCTGAGTAGCCTGACATTAACTTCTGTGTTCACGAACAAACAATAAGGAGCCTGAGTCACAGCACTAATGGGAATGAAACAGGCGCGGTACTGTACACTGTCATGACGCCATTGTGGGTTAAGATGTTATGCTAGAGGAGACGACAGGAAATGTGCAGGGACAAAGGCCTGCTGCGGAATAGAAAAGGTCTCGGCCAAAGGAAAGTCTTTTATAAAGACAGCTGGAGCAGTCATCCAGTCACTTACTAACCTAGCTTGCATTACATATATTATACTGATGACATACTTTATCATTACTAAAAGTCTGCATAAATCTGATGTGACAAGCTACTTGCATCACATTAGAAATCTACTGTAAGTAAATAAAGTGTCTTTTTATCATACCTGAGATTTTGCACGTTCACATCATTACAAATCACATTTTTGAAATGATTTTCAAAACATACCATGGTATCTAAGATTATTTGACTGATTCTTCAAGCAGCCATTCATTCCACTCATTTCGGTCTGGTATAAACATGAACTGTCAAAGACTCCAAACTTCCTTCAGTTAGATTATCACAGTGAACATATATGCTTTTGTTGTTGCCAATAGTTTCATTACTGCAACAAGTAACTTTATTACGGTAAGGTTTGGTGCACATCTGAATCAGTGTTAACAGTGAAAAGGATACTAATCACAGTGAAGACATTTTCACAAGGAAAGTGTCCTCCTCAGTGACAGCAGAAGCTCAGACGATCCTGGTGCTGAGCTGTCCCCCTGATAGAGGATTAAATCAGACGGTGTACATCCTAATCCTCTCCCAGTGCAGTTTACTGTGCAGGCCAGACAGTTGGGAGGACATTCTACTCCGCTGCACACACTGTGTGTTTCTGACCATACAAATATCAAATCATTGAATTTGTCCAAGCACATTACACAAACCAGGCTACTCTCAGCTCTGTGTCCATTTGTTTTGTCCAACATTGATTGTATTGCAGGTTTTACAGCCCAGACTGATGAAAGTCTGTGTATTCCTTTCATTAGGGGGGTGTTAGCTGCTTAACTGTGCCGGGTTTGGAGGTTAAATACAAAGAGGGTCACAACGGGGATCACCCGGCAGGCTGCCTGCTCAAGGTGCTCTTCTACCCAGCCTCTCACACTCAGACAGAGATCCTGCATCTTCTCTGTCAGCTTACAACATGCAATGTGTCCTTGTGTTGGCAGAGAAAGAGGGACCCCCTGCATCACTCCTCTCTCCACCGCCTCCTCTTCATCATCCACCACCCAACCCCCCACCTTTAAGGAAGGCAAGGCTCTGCTCCCACCATCTGTCTAATTGGCTGTATTTCTGTGACAGTGTCCTGGCCAGGCACTCAGTGTGGGGCCAGTTTGTGTGAGGCCCCCTCAGATTATCCGTGCAACTCGAGCCCTGATCAACAGCTTGACCCGAGGTGGTGGATGGATGTCACCCATCAACCCTCCTAAACCACCACAAGAGCATTACATTGACCTGTCTCTGGTCTATCTCAAGCTCCTTCTTTATCTCTGAGCAGCCAGACTTTTAAGTTCCCTCACAAGCAGCGGAGCCTGAAGATCTATAAGTCCTCATACCTAAACAACAGAACAGGTCTTTTAGCTACAACTTCCAAAATGACCTATACATGTATCTTGTGACCTGCCACCTCTATGGCTTATATCTGCTTTATGTAGGTAGCTAGAACTACTGGGTTCAGGTTGGGGCAAGATCATGGTCATTGTTACCAATGTTGTCAACTGTGACAAAGTCTGATGCTTTGCTGACTCAACCATTTTTGGACTGCTGTAACAACGTCCCCCTACTTTAGCCATTGCTTCCAAGAGAGTCCAGTCATTATTCTCACACAGCAAGAGGTAGCTGGTCAGGTTAATGTAAACATATGTCCCTTGCACTTGAAAGGGACACCAGTGCCGTCATTCTTTTTACTAGATTACCATGGGCTTTTCTGAGCAAATCCATGGTTCCCAATGGATGGTGGTGCTGAGGAAACTCCATTTTGGTCACTCTGTCACTTTTTCTTGAGTGACAACACCACTGTCACCTTTGCAAATGAGACAGTCAGAATCTAAACGTCAGATTGCAGTGCATGAAGTCCAAGGGATCATTTTATAACCTACTCTAACCCTAAACCGCCTCTCTTTTAACCTGTCTGTCCCATCTCTGTCTTGGATCTCTGCCCTGGCTTTTAATCCCTGGACCCTCTGCCCTCACCCAGACCGTCTCAGCTGGGATGTATAACCCCAGCTGGGTTTGCCTCACACATCCCAGTGTCTCCTGGATTCTGCTTCTCTCATCCCTCTCCTCCACTGACACTTTGTGGTTTAGGTGGTCCTCCTGGCTGAATGGGGGTCCACATAATGCATGGAGTCTTGAGTGTCATAGCTTTGGCTCCAGATTCCAAACTGCCTAACCAACGGTTGGAGCGGTGTAAAGTTCCATCAAAGATCTCTAACCCCTACACCCCTAACCACCATCAGGACAAACTACTTTTTTGCAGCAAAGGCTACTTTAAGTAGTTAAGTCACCATTAACAACAAACTCATCAGTATTCCATCCAACATGTTCAGAGTGTGTGGTGTAAAGAACACTGCAGCCTTTAGAGGCCACAAGCAGCACTTCAGACTTTCAGTCTTGTTAAAGTAAATCACAGCAAATCTTTTGCGACACTGCAGGTGGATACACTTTCCTTTTTAAAACTGGGGTCAGATGTGTGTGTGTGTGTGTGTGTGTGTGTGTGTGTGTGTGTGTGTGTGTGTGTATTCTTTCAAGATGATAGATGTGCAGTGTTCCTTGGCTCATGACTAAGGAAAGAACTGAAAAACAGGAGGTGGTTTGAGGTCTGTGAACCAGCGCTCTGCTGAATCACAGTGCTGCCCTCTCCTTTTTTCAGAATAAAACTCAGAGAGAGCAAAAATGGTAGGCCTGATGATCCTCCACATTCTGGAGCCCTCCACTGTCCCCACGAGTCTGGAATCATGCCAGCCAGTCAGCATACTCCAACACTGGATGAGGGCAACAGAATTATTCACTGATGAATTGAATTACTGCAATACATTAGGTTTCTGCTGTTGGGATGCATGGAACTCCACATATCAACTTGTTCATTTTTGCAACTTAAACTGCTGTTAACTGTTTACCTTTTACTTCTGTTAATGCAATGGTATTGATTTGATTTAATGCCATCCAGACCTATATTGTTGTAATGTTTGATAGCCACAGTTGGTGGTAGTTTAGGCCTTGCATGCAACTAACCCCTCCTTTCTTAACCTGGCACCTCAACGTACACAGACTGACTTTAAACATCTAGACACACACAAGTTAATAGTAAGCAAACCTCCTACCTTACAACCTTTGATTTGACTCAGACATTGAGCATTCTGTGAGAAGACTCAAGTTTCCCTCCAAATGTACTCTGTCTAACCCATGTGGCCTTAAAGTAACACTATGTAACCTTTAGCTGCAGCTGTAGTTCCAATGAGACAACCTGTAGGGGGACCGAAGCGGGAAAAGTTACATAGTGTTGCTTTAAAAAGATAAGCAGCCATCTTCGATTCGTTCATTTGTTTTAACCACATGTTTAGCTTCCCATGCATTCATAGCTCCGCCATCTTGTCTTTGTCTTCAACACACACACACACACACACACACACACACACACACACACACACACACACACACACACACATCCTTTCGCTCCTTTTAGCTTAGATATTTTAGTGAGTTAGATATTCTGTTTTACTTCTGCATTATTCATTAAAAAAAACAAACATTTAGGAATATACCTGCTGTCGATGTCATTTTGTACAAAAGTGAATCTTGCCAATCTCTCCTGCAACAAGAACTCCAAAATCCCTAAATTGATAGTTTAGTATATTTTATGAGACTTAAGTCACTTAATTGGCTATCTTGATGTTATCAAGTGGTGCCACTACAAGAGGTGAATTTAATCACATTGTTTAATTATAGTATACTTTTGATAGCCATTTAAATACTTTGACTAACATACAGTAGTTGGTATATCAAGCGTGAGGTTCCAACATAACGTGGCACCCCGAGGCCTGGTCCCAACATTTTGGTGCCTCGGCGTGAGGTTCCCAACAACAATCAATCAAGCAAATTTGATTTAAAGTGTAAAATTACCATTTAATATGGTCTCAGTGCACTTTACCATGAAAGGAACACAGAAATAACAGACAGCAACACAACTATTGAACATCATTAAAGCAGTAATGAGAAACAATACAAAACCAGCAACATGAGATGACGTGAAAAAGGTCTGTTTGTGAAGGACCCAGAAAGGATGCTGTGAAAAAAGTTCACTTTAATTTTCTGCACATTGATAGCTGTGTTGTAATTCTGATTAAACATTAGGCCCTAAATCACATTCAGTCTCCTTTTAACCTGCTATTGGCTGTAGTATAACGAGTAGAGGTGGGTTTTCTGAGTGAGCTTCTTTAACATGTAGTGGGAGGCCAGTCCACAGATGAGGGCCACGGTAGGAGAATGCTCTATAACCAACAGATTTTTTGTTTCCTAGGGGAATGACCAGGATACCAGAATCAAGGGAACAGAGAATGCGTGCCAGTGTATATGGTGTAATAAGCTCAACTACATTTGCAACTATAACTAAATAAACAACAGAAGTGAGGAACATCAGCTTCTTGTTCAGGAGAACAAAGGCAACGGTCTGTGCTAATTAGTAGCTGACAGCAGTCTGCTGTGATCATGGCGGTGAGTGATGAGTCACAGTTTTGCATACAGTTCCATCTCTCAGGTTATCTCTCTCTGTCACAGTGATGACTGCTCCTCTCCAGTGGAGGGCTCTCTTTAAAAGTCCTCTCCCTGGCTCCTATTTGTGGCACACTGATTCTTATGAATCCCCCTTTGTTCTTACACTCACAATAAATATGATGTAGAGAAACACTGTGTGTGTGTGTGTGTGTGTGTGTGTGTGTGTCTGTGAGACGTCATGCTCTTCTGTTCCTTCCTCCTGCTGGCGGGTCTGGAGGACAGCATCGCTGAGATAAAGCAGGATTGTTTTGTTCCCATGATGTGATGGCCAACAAAGCCCCTTGATGAAACTGGCTCCCTCTCTGCAAGCCCACAATCACATTAGATATAGATGATGTCACTCAGCAGCGCCAGCCCCGGCTACTCCAGGGGCGGCGGGGCCATGAGAGAGGAGTGATGAAGATGGTGGGGGAGGTGCTGCACCAACCTCCCCCTCTCTCCCCCCATGGCAGCCCAGGCCTTTTTGCCCTTTTTTACACATAGGTGGCAGCCTTCAGTAGCTGCTGAAGGACTTCTGTCCGTGACCCGAGCCACAGCTCCAGGCTGCTACTCTGAGCAGAGCCAGCCCTCCCCCATCATCAGAGAGAAGACAGAGCTGAGACACATGCGTCAGCATGCTTCAGTCACTGACCGTAAAGCAAACGGTGACAGGGACCTTAAAAGACTTGACTGGCCACATCAATGAAATGACATTCCTCCTTGATGCAACTGTGAATTGTCTAGACAGAGAGAGAGATGTACTACCTGCTGAACAGGGCAGAAGAAAGCTATTTAAAGGAAAATTCCACCTTAAATCGATGAACATAAGTCAGAAAAAGAGCCATTAGCAAAGTAACTTGTGTTTCTAAGCCAATTTGTTGTTACTCCTGTACTTGAGTATTTCCATTTTATGCCAGTGTGTACTTCTACTTCACTAAATTTATTTCACAGCCGTATTGTAATTACTAGTTCATTTACAGATTCAGATTTTAGATCCAAAATATTTAGACATAAAATAATACACAGTAGTTAAATGAGCTCACCTGCTTCTTACATGTGAATACATCAGTCTGGCCAATATATATATATTTTTTTTTACTGTTCACTATTTTCTGAAACTGACATTTTTGCATGTGTACACAGTGTATTGGCAGTGTGTTGTTAAATATGATGCAGTTACCTTATGTAGCCATTGTGACAGAATAAAGCCAATGGATTCATTATATGTTGTTTTGCCATTTAGATAAAGTGCTAAATATTTGAAATGTTGTCAAATTGAATGAGGATGGACAAAGGGAGGACAGCTTGGTTAAAACCTCCACAGGAGTAACTCTCTCTCTCTCTCTCTCTCTCTGGCACATTAAAGAGATGTTACTTTCCACACTCCATCTCACACCTGAAACACACAGCAGTGTATACATTATTCATGTGTGAAGTGAGTGAATGAAAGAGATGCTGCTCTGAGCATCCAGGAGCCGTTCCCTACAGTCCTTCTTTGAGTTTCGAAGGACAAAAAGCTCCTGATGCTCATTTTATATAAGACTACAATCTGATGCTGGCTTCTTTTTCAATGAGCGCAGTGACAAAGTCGTCGGACAAGCACTACTTTATTAATGCGCACTGGCCCCAGCGAGGAGCCACAACTACACAGCACATGGGGGATGTGCCCCAGTTTTCACAGCAGAACATGTATGTTCACGTGTGTGTGTGTGTGACATCAATCCGTCAGAGGGTTACTTTCATCATGTGTTCAGAGGAAGAGCTCTGAAAGGGATCAGTTGAAAGTGACAGTGCGAGAGCTGAGGTGAGCAAGAGTAAGGAGTGTTGCTAAACCTGATGAGCGCTGAGCCAGAGGTGACGTTAATCTCGCCACCAAACGTTACCTGCCACAGACAACGGCGGCGGTGGCAGTTGACAGGTGCTAATTGGCAATCACAGCCTTTTTCGGCTCAATAATTCACTTTCTCACACCTTTCACTGAGTTGTTATCATCCAGTGAATGCCACATCAAATTAAAACACTGTTTCACCGCTATCCTCTGGCATGGCAGATAAAGGCACTGCACACAGAAAAGAAACGAAAACTAGCTCTAAAAATATAGAAAACGCCAACAGCAAAGTTAAAGTTGGGTGATAAAGTGATAATATATTACAAATGCAGCAGATGGAGAAAATTGGATGGTGCCAGTGGGAAAGCCACACAAAATGCAGTTTAACTGGGCAAGCTGTTAGATATAAGATGATTCTGCTAATACAACATAACTTCTGTAGTGACTTTAAAACTAGCCAGTCATATTTAATGCGCCAACTGTACCAGCATTAGCTGGAGCTTACTATCAAAGTTCAAGTGCAGGTTTTTTGGAAATCAGAAAGTGTAAAGGAGTGAAAACAGAGGTGTGTATTTACAAAGCAGTAAGTGAGTGAATCAACTGAAACGTAGCGACCACACACAAAATTCATTTTGTCCCATCTGTCTGTTCTCCTCTATTAGTGATACACAAGATCCATAACAGTCCCGATTATTAATGCTCATCATCACTCATTTTTGTGAGCTCTTTGTGACACTAGAGAGGAAAAATATTCTCATGAGGCGCATCCTAAGATGCAGGATGACAGTCACTAAAACTGCCCAGCAAATGAGTTATCTGTCGGTCCATATGACTTCATGTTTACTTGTTCTTTTGTAAAAAGCCAGAGTAAATATGAACCGGACCAGAACTAAAAGGCAACAACGTATTTTATCTGCCCTTGGTTCGGACCAAATAAACTGAAGTGCAAGTGTGAAAGCGCCCAAGAGACTTTAAGGATTAATACCAGTGGCCAGCATCACCACAGTAGCAACAAATCTATTACTGGTTGTAGTTGGTATGTAGCAGAGAAAGGAGTGGGTTGTTGGTGTGAGTTTGACATCAGAATTCATGGACAGCAGGTTTACCAGCTATAGTCAGAGTGTCGAGGGCGTTGATTCATGGTATTGTAGCCTACTTTATAACACAGCTTTTATTTTTGCTTTGGACAAAAGCCTCTGCCAAATTAATGCATATAACTTATACACTTGTACAGTTATAAACTATATACTTGAAAATATAATTTACAAGTATGTGTCATACTTCCATGGATGCCCTTCGGACCCGTCAGTCATAATATTTTAGACAGCTGATTGCTTTTTTATGTGACAAAGATATAGTGGACATAGTACGGTAATTTCTGTGGCCAAGAGTGGCATTCGGAGCTGTGTGTTTTTTTTTCTTTTTAAAGGTGGAGGGTGGATACAGGGCCTTAGTCCAGTGGTCACACATCAGTGTGTGTGTCTATAGATGCTGGAGGAAAGTGCAGAGAGCCTGGTTAGTATTGCTTTTGTACTAGTGTCAGTGGGGAGTTTTAGTGTTGCATTGTCTAAAAGTCAATAGCACTTCCAGCCCTGCAAGTGAAAACTGTCAGGGAAAGAGTGTTTGATGGACGTACCTCTTCTGGAAGGCTAACGACTAAGCCATTTTCCGCCTGGCCCACCAGCGCCTGGAGGAAGTACTCGCTGCAGGCGGCCAGCACGGACCGGTGCCCGCGGAACTCCTTGCCCTCCACCAGGACAGTCACATCGCACAGGATATCCTGCTTCCGCTGGTCGTTGAGGCAGAGGAGGATATTGGTACAATGAACTGTAGACTCATACACATACATGGGGGCTTCAGGCTTCTCATCCACGGACATTCCGCTCACGCCCTGGAAATAGAAGCACAACAGAGGGGGGTCAGCTTACAGCCGAGCCCAGCGAGCGCATTCCACAGGGCTGACATCAGCCGGCACTCTGCTGATGATTCAACACATACAGGCCTGACCGACTGACTGCTGCTCTCTGCTTCACATGCTCACTCCCCCTTTAACATTTAAAAGCCAGCAAAATGTTGTTGTGCATGCTCCTGCTCAGTGTGGATTCACACAAGATTTCCATCCATGAGTCACAAAAGACTGCTTTGAGTGTAGTCCACACATTTCCACATTTCCACTTGTGCACATTCAAATCCCATGCACAAAAAAAGGTCAACAAATAAAACACGCAGAACACCTTTGATTTTTAAAACCAATTCCATTGAAATTAAAGGTAGCCAAGAAAGTCCATCTAAAGTACTGTTCCTTTAGTTTTTGCCCTTGAGATCCACATGTATTTGTAATCTAAGGAGGACTCACTGTGAAGGTATGCTGAGCAGCTCAGACACACTCAGCAAGTCAACAGATTAGCTGAAGAAGAGTAAAGTACAGGAACAGGATAAGAACTCAAATGACAGCACAGAGGTTGTTTTGTAGCCATGAGAGTGAAAACGATGAAAGCAGCTTTAGCGTCAGCTTTTAAAAAACTTGATCGACCCGACAATAAAGACACAATCTCTAGATCAAACAGCTAGGGGAGCTCTCACTGCTGCTGCTGTGTCTCAGTGTCTCATTTCAATTTAACACATTTATTTGAGATAATGATCCATGTACACATATTATCAACTGAAATATTAAAGGAACACATATAACACACATATATACATCTGTTTGCCCCTGTTTCTAGTCTCTGTTTCTAGTTCTAATGCTAGGCTAACCCGATCCTTCCTTGGATTTACAGGAACCCTTCCAAGAACAGCTTCAGAACACCGGAGGGACCGGTTGTCTCTGAGCATCGATCCACTGCATTTGCAGAACATTATCACATAAAAAGAGTCTCTCACACACACACACACACACACACACACACACACACACACACACACACACACACACACACACACACACAGCTGACATTTGTTCCATTTGCTGTTCTGAACCCTGGGGGGTTTGTACAGGATTCAAACTCTCTATAAGAGTAGAATTCTCATCTTGAGATAATGTGTGCTATATTTTACTGAATAACATGACATGTTCTGTCCGTTTGTCCTCGTTTTACACTAATAACATTTCCTCAGAAAAGTAGTTGGCTAGCAAGTTTTGAGACAAATGTAGAGATGTTGCAAATGTGATTACACACAGAACATGTCCACATTCATGGACTTGTTCTAATGAAATATCTCCTTGTCATGATTGGAGAGAAAATAATCTTAAGTGCTGGATGTTTGCATGTTGTAAAACTTGCTGCAGACAACACATGGTTTATGTTATGAAAGGGAAAACAAATTACTTTTTAACATCCTTGTTGTTAGCAATGACAAAATAACAGAGTTAAGCATAGGAAGCTCTCACTGACTCATATTTTTATGTAGGAAAACTGCTTAGCAAGAGTAGAAGTGGAACTGAAAATGAGGAAGCACAGCTAACATCCCTTAGGTAAATAAAGACACAGTGATGAGTTCCATCATCATAACCAAATCTGTTCTCAGAGTCTGTGGGACCTCCAGGATTGTCAGAGCCAGTGGATCTAGTAACGGCACACACCTCAGGAAAGGTGGTGTGTGTGTGTGTGTGTGTGTCACTATGACTACTTCAAATGTGAAAATGGAGATTGAGGTGTCTTTATGTGGCAAAAAGAACTAGCTCCCATCTTGTGAAAATAGGCCCTCACCGTGTAAGTGGGAAGAGCTCTCAACACTGCAGCTGATCAGCTGAGACTGGCTGTGCTTACATGAGAAAACTGTTTTCCTTCCGAAGGCAATAAATCCAGTTGACAAATTCCACAAAAAACATATAGGAGTGCTGGATGAAATCATTGGCCAGGCGTTCCGTTTGTTTCCATGTACCACAGTTAACGGTCCTGTTGACCGGTTCTACTTTTGAAAAACCTGCATCAAGTGTTTGGCACTATCCTGAAGCAACAATTTCATCAGGATACAGAGAAGTAAATCATGTACAATAAATGTATAATTTAAGAAATGTAATAAGGCGTGTGTGAGATATAGTCCGAGAAATAAATATATATAACTAACTGGTTGGAGCATTTACATGACAGCCCATAACATTGATTGTGTAAGGTTTAAATGTGGAAGTAAAGGCTGCATGTAATTCTCCAGGAGAACAAATTGGACTTGATGCAAAGATGAACAAGGTTGGAAAGAGATGGGATCCCTTTCCACATCCCTAAAATAAATGATTGTGTCATTTAATTGTGCAAAATCAAAGTTCTTAGTTTATTCATTAACTAATCAGTGATCCTTACATATTGCACTAATTCATTCTATGTGAGTTGTGTAGGTTGTGTGTTTTAGTCCTTGAATCAGCTGATCCTTAAAGTCTGGAAAACATCTGGACATACACCAACAAGCAACTGAGCCCAAAGAAAGCCATGTATAGTGTGAAGTGCTTTTTTATTTAATTATTATTATTTTTTTGAACCTTTATTTATTCAGGGAAGGTTCACTGAGAGGCAGCCTCTCTTTAGCAGGAACGCCGAAGCAGAAGCTCGCGTCTCTAACCTTCCGGCCACCACTGTCCCTTCAGTTGATGATGTACCTTGTCACCTTTAAAAACTCTTAAATGCCATGAGCATCTATGTAGCCATGCACCGCAGATGACATGACTCAATGAGTGCATGACCTATTTTTGACCTCAGGTTTATGAAGACTCTGATTTTGAGTAACAGTTGAGAGCATTTCTAGAACAATCAGCATCTTTGAAAACCAGAAGCAAAGATTAATCACAGCACAGACATCGATACAGAGAGCTCTTGTCAATCATCTACTATCTCCATTTGAAACAATCTCTTTTTTAACCTAATCTTACTTGTAACCTCATCTACTTAACTTTACTTTATTTACTTTGTACACTTGCTCTTTTCTTACTGTCATTTTTGCCTGACAGTGAGCAACTGCAACTAAATATTTTCCCTGAGGGGAACAATAAAGTTTTCTGATTCTGATCTATGTGTACAGCCGAGAAATGAAGTCTGCACCAGCAAATGCGTCCTGAGTCTAGTCCACAATGAAGGAAGTGGAAACTGTGGTCTGACTTTGCGGGGCTATACTAAGCCATACATTGCATTAAAGTCTTTTAATACCTGGCCATTTGTAGATGCAGGTTGTTAACTGTGACAGAGTTGACTGGAGTGTCTGCTGTGGGTTCTGTTGTGAAACAACTACAGTATGTCAGTCCAGACTTTCCTGTGGTTCTGCTAGTCCAACTGTTGTATAGTTTGCTTATTTCTACCAAACATTTCTCAGCTTTCTTCCTATGATAATGACCTGTCTTCCAAGAATAATGTTTCCAGTTTCCAGATGCGGTTGCGAGGTTCAGAGCAATCCAAACATGCTATTTCTGCCCTGGAATGCACATTTCGCTTCACTTGGACTTCAGATGGTTTGTCGCAGTGGGAGGAAAATGCAAAGATGACACAAACACACACACACACACACACACACACACACACACACACACACACACACACACACACACACACACACACACACACACACACACACACACACACACACACATGCACTCATACAGACAGACACAAACCGAGACAAACACACCACAAAATAGCAGGTTGTGGCAGAATTGTGATTTCTTTTCCTTTTTTGAGAATTCCAGGGTCAGTTGTTGACGGTAGCTCTTTCTGCCACACTAACACTGATGCCGCCAACCTTCTGGGTGAGTTGCTACCATTCCTGTGTAGCCATAAAGCCCAGCGTGATGGTGATGAGTGCGCTCCAGCAGCGGTCTGAGCTGACTGCAGGGTGTGCCACTGGCTGCTCCTGGTGCAAACCTGCTGATCTGAGGCAGGCTAAGGAACACTATGGTGCAGCGCTCCAAGCTGCCATAATGTCCAGAAGGTGCTCTCATTATGTTGACCTGTCACAGCCTTCACTGTAAATGGAGGCTCTGTATGACTGTACCTGCTGCTGCCTCACCACAGATTGATGCTTACTAACACACAGTTGGATTCTTTGGTTCACAGTATTTACTCAGATGTATTCTGTTGCTTCTTTCTATTTAGTTTGTTTAGTTTAACAGAAGTCATGCTCTCACTGCAGAAGTGTTCCCTCTCTGGAACTAGATAGACTTACTACACTATTATATATACTACTTCTACTACTACTACTACTACTACTACTACTACTACAACAATAGCTGAACAGTCAGACAGTTATTCCAACTGTTCAATCTTCTGCTGGCACAAAACTATCCAAATCTTCAATTGTTAATAATCTAAAAGTATTACTTTGAGATTTTTGCTTAATAACTCACTTCCATCATCTGAAATGTTGTCAATTAATGTCATGTTGACTAACTGATGAATGCATTTATCATTTCAGCCCCACAAGCTACAAAGAGAACTTGTGCCTGTTGGGAGAATTTAACACATACAAGAATGATTACTACAGGCTTACAGGCACATTAATTTATCTGCAACACACAACAAAGTGTGAACCATGTTTTTCTATTTTCTGTCGGTTATCAGCAGATCCTAGGTGTCACTGATTGTTACCATGGAAATGCAGCTGAGATACCCTAGGGGGTAGGTCAGATAATCAACCCTAGAATCAGTAAATCTTTATTTTCATGCATCAGTGCGTTAGAAGAGCTGAACTAAGACCGGACCAACAAACAGCCGAGGGAAAAAACACATCAGTGAGTTGAACTGGGCACACAGCAGGATGTTTGAGTCAGCTCATATGACGCCGTCTTAGTTTGGGGACTTTAAGCAGGAGGGGTGGTAGTGTGTGACATAACATGCCCTCTCTCTCTCCGGGCCTCAGCTGAATAATGTGAAGGGTGTGTGGAAGGAAGAGGCGGGGCATGATGGAATGAAATATATAAAGGAGCGAGGTTGGACAGACTTTGGGGCCTGAACTGAGCCCCCAGTGGCAGATTCATGACTGCTCCTATCATAACAAAACACCACTCAGGAAGCTTATATCACAACACATTCCTCTGAGACATCTACAGCACAATGATGGGCCAAAGAGCAATGCAAGGTCTTTTCACGTTGTTCATTTCCCCTTGAATCAACACCAATGATGATAGATACAGTATGAAGGATCCCTGCAGGCGAAAAGGTATTACACTCATGTGCATGCCTCAGAATAGATCTGCTTTCTATCTAAAGTTCAACTGTGATGCGGGCAAAAGCTCCAGAACAAGCCAATCAGTGGACCTTGAGTGGAAATTGACGACTTGGGTCTTATCTTTATAGTTTTGGCCATCATATCTATCAGTCATGACAACATTGTACTATAATACTATACTTAATCAAAGTCAGTGCTGAGATCATCAGATGCACAAGTGTTCCCAGATGTCAGCGATGAACTTGTGATCTTGGTGAATATAATGTCATTATTACCAATTGAAACAATGGTAAAGACCAAAGTAAGAACCATGTTGTAATAATAGGGACTATCCTGCTCCATGTCTAACACTTAAGTCTAAGAAATGCTGTTGTGTGATCAGCATGAATTTTCAGAATCTTTGCTGGAAAGGCAACAGATATATTAACGTATTGGTAATGTTTTCCATCATTTCCTGACAGATTAGGGCCCAATAAATCTGCACAGAGCAGAATGAGGCCCATGTTGAGAAACACCAGCTGCAAGCGTTGATCTCTTGAGTTACTGGCTGATTTTGTCAAATAGAACATCTACATGGCCGGATTATGACACAACATAAAGCACCCCGTGGCTCCTTGTAATAAACAAGGTTAGTCCCAACTGCTGCTGCTACAGTCTAATAACATTATCCAGTGAGCCAGTCCAGTCAGAGGGACAAAAACATGAACACTGTGTCACTGTGCACAGTTAGGGGGGAGGACTCCTGCCAGGTGACTGTAATTACACTCAGGATGAACATGGTTTTAATTGGAATTATCAAATTAGACCATGGCAATGAATGCCCTTGGAGCAGAACAAGGCAGCAAATGTCAACATGGATGGTGCTGATGATGATGGGGAGGTAAATGGAAGTCTTAACCCTGAGTGTAAATTACCACGTACAGTTCAAATGAAAATCACTTACAGGTCTGCTTTATGACAAATGCAAGCAGAAGCATTTTTAGCCACAAAGTTCATTCTGTAATGTATTGTTTTTGAATGTAACATGCAGATGATATTTTTGGAGGGGTTTCATTTCCTCGAATGAAACTATCTGCTTCCCCATACCCCCACATTAGTTTTTGTGGCAGTGTTGGGCAGTGTGTGATAGTACATATATCCATTAGTCTGTCTGACAGTTTTTAATACTTGCTCCAAGATATTGCCATATTGCAATGAAATTTGATTCAAAGTACAGCAGAGACGCAATGGCCAGTGGGAAGCACGAAAACTAGATAGATAGATAGATAGGCATAAAGCTGTGTAGGCCTGCTTGTCTGCAATGGATGAAATAAAATAAAATATGTGGCATCGGATTTGGGACTCAAATTTGGCACTACCAGATTTATTCAGTATTGTGGATTGGCTTCCAGCTTATATTGCAAGCTCCGAAAATACTACATTAATATACATAACGCAACTATCTTTTTTTAAACCCTGTCCTTCTTTCAAACTTCATGCAACTGGTTTGAATCGCAGGCTTCCTGTTATAAATGTGTGTCTCCAGGCTGAGGGAACACCTTGACTTGCTGTAAAATAAATGAAACACTACTGTACATTTAAACTTCATGACATTTTCACTTTACAAAGTTTAAACATTTCAGTTCATGTTTAAGATGGTACCAACATCTTTAAACATGTACATTGTACATTCATGCACTAGAGGTGGTTTTCTTTAAAATGTATCAAGAGGTGGTGCTAATCACACCCAGAGTGGTGCTTGGCTGCAGGATGAACTGCAGAGATCATCAGAAACGTGTTAATGCTTCATTAGGAGCATCAACAGGGATATCTGGCACGGGATGGATTAAACTGGGACCGGTCTACCTGGGCCCTAATAGAGAATGTTGTTGAGGATGGAGCTCCTAACGTTTATCAAATGTCTCCCTGGCTATATTGCTAATAACACACACACACACACACACACACACACACACACACACACACACACACACACACACACACACACACACACACACACACACACAAACACACACAAACACAAACACACACACAAACACACACACATATACACTCATTGTTTGAGACGCTGGTCTAAATGTTAAATAAATTCAATCATCCAGAATTGGTTGTGTAAAAAGGTTGTAACTATGGTGAATGGACTGCATTTATATAGTGCCTTTCGACCTTACTGGACAAAGCGCTTTACAATTTGCCTCTCACCCATTCACACACACGTACATACACCGATGACTATAACTCTGATCCAAGGTTTCCACTTCACAAATGATGTTTCTCACTGTAACGTTGAATCTTCAGTAGGATAATGTCTACACAACTCTCTGACCTCTGTAGCTTATGAAACTATTGCAATACATATGCATGTCATCAAGATTGTTTTTTTTGTTCTTGAAATTGTTTAATTACTCACTGTGTTTTTCATCTGCAAATGTTGGTATCCCAGACAAACAGCATGCTGTTCAGGCTTTATCATACACCTAGAGAACAGTATCAATTCAGCAGAAACTTCAGCCAACACTGTCAAATCACAAAGAAATGAGTTTTAGAGCAGAGGCCATTCTTAGTTAGAGGAAGAAGGCTGATGGGTCTCTGCATCGCAACAAGCAAACTTACTTAGGAAGTAACTGAGGAATGAATTCAAAATCTGAAGTGGCTTGAAACATAAAAAGAGAACTAATCTGCCAGTGGGATGAGATTTTTCCACGTGTTGTAACAAACTTCAGCTTTAACAAATTCCTTCACACCTTGAGGTAAGCATGATGAATATGAATGTAAATAAGAAATGTCCTGCATTAATTAACAATGAATAATCCCTGAAGTAATTTCCTCCTCTTAAAATTGAAGCCGAGCCGTTTTTTGGGGCTTTCCACTGCGACCACAGAAAGTTCACTAACATCCATAGCAGGAGTCCTCATCTCCACACTGCTGATAAGGACACAGCCCTTTAGAAGGCCACTGGGTTGCTGATATTGATCCTGAGATAATAAATGCACGGAAGCCACATCTGAGACACGGTGCTGATGCTCACCAGGCAAGTGTCCGTCTGCGTGGCCCAGAATGCACAAACCTGCATTTATCTGCAATCGGCCTAATTAACACCTGAGCTACTTCATCTCCTAGCGATGGAAAGGTCCAGGCAGTGACCTCCACCACGTGAATCAATACTCAAACCACCGGCAAGATTTACCTTTTAAAAGAAACCATTAGTGAGGAGCACAAGCTACATAAAACCATCAAATGCAGCTGGATTACATCCTAAGAAACTCATTATCAGAGCAGCCAGCATCTGCATTAAAAATGCATTGAGGCTTACGCCTTTGACAACCAAACAAGAGTATGTGGTGAAAGCCTGAGCAAAAAACTCTTGGGCTGTTTCCATCCCTGTGATTGACAAAAAGACCACGGTGTAGAAACACACGGTTAGCATCTTAGCCAGGTGTTTGAGGACGTGTTTGTAAGACATTGTGGTGTCTTGCACCTGTATCACAACAACAACAACAACAACAACAACACTTAAGAAGCTATTCATAGATGAATATTATTAGATTGCTGACTAATTGCTCGTGAAATATCTGCTCACTTCGAAGAACAGAATCAAGACAAACAGCAAAGAACACCACCCAGAGCTAGGGTTCACTATGTGGCCACATTAAATTACATACTATAGTATGCTATCCAGGAATAGTTGCATTGCTGAAATGCAATGAAATCTGTTTCACTAAAGCTACCTGCTGCATAGAACCAGTCTTGACTTTTACATCTCAAGAATAATCTTTTAACTATTCAAAGTCACAGAAAAAAGATAAAGAATGAAGCCTTGAAATGGTCAGCTGCAAGCATACATTGGCGTTACCTCAGAAAGGCATCAGCAGAGATCCAGTCATCTTGTTATTCCAGTCTTTGCTCTGACAACTTTCTAATGTCTCTCACTGTATGTTACCGACAGCATTGAGCCTATCAGTGCCTGTGGGTGGTGAGTATGACTGAGCAAGTGAGGTATGTGTGAGTGTGTGTGTGTGTGTGTGTGTGTGTGTGATAGTTGTATATGTGTTTGTGTGATGGCATGCCAGAGTATTTTTGGGCCCTGCCTGCTTAAATGCAGCTTGCATGAATCATGACTTCCCACATAGTAGGTTAGTGAGCAGGGTGAGTCATATTGCTGTCTTATATGGTAACACGCTGCACATGTCATAGAAACACTGGAGTTATCTATAGACTGGACTCACTGTTTCAAATGTGTCTCAGCTCTGTGTTGGCCTTCAGCTGATATTAGAACTCAAGCTCCTCTTTGTCTGACAACAATGTCTTTGATATTTGTGAATGTGATTTTCAGTTTTTAACAGTCTGCCCAACATTTTGGTGTGACTCAACATGACTCAGAGTCATTTGGTTTTTATTTGACACCGCTTCGGCCCTAAATGTAAATACCACAGCAGCCAAATGTTACTGCACAATGTGCAAGAGTCACCACAAAGGACAAATATAGACTTTGACAGAATATAGAAGGAATAGCATATCTACCTCGTGCTCGATATTCACACAGACAATGACAAGGCACACCTGCTCACACAATACTCTATCTGTCTGAACCTCTTCCTGGGCGATTGGCTGAATCAACAAGAAAACAGACACCTCAATCTGCAAGTACAGAGAACCACCTCACCATGGAAGCGAAACATCCCAAAACCATCACCGCCGAGAGGGAAAGTGGCCTTTCAGGGATCGGGATATGTGGTGTGTTTTCAGCAGCCAGAGAAAGAGCAGATCTTGTGCTAATTAGGCGAGTGATTGGCAGGCCAAAGGGATGCTAGCATGAGTTTGCCCAAGACTGGATTATGTGCTGCATTGTTAATGGGGCCGGTAGGAAATAGTTGCAGTGAAGAGTGGGGGGCAGGGCTGAGGTGGAAGCCTTTTATTTCAAACAATAAGTTCACTGTGTGCATGCAGTTGAAATTCAACTGTCAATTTTGTGAAAAAGCTCACACTCAGAGCACTCATGGAAAAAAGGCAAGCGGAAAGTCTCCCCACAGGAAAGAGTTGACACAGAGGAATCGCCCACGTCAATACCTTCAAAAACAATGTCTGTACGCATGTGTGTGTGTGTGTGTGTGTGTGTGTGTGTGTGTGTGTGTGCAAAGCCAAGACGTGTGTGATCATGTGTGTATGTGAGGGGGCTGGAGGGTATAACACCGTTGATAAGGTAAAGAAAAGCACTTTTTCACACATTGCTCTTGCATGTGCAACATCTAAAGTTTGAAGAATACATACAAGAACTCTAGTTGTTGTAGCAACATGCATAAATGTGCAAAAGTGGAGCAATGGTATCCAGCTGAGATCAAAGGGCTGCAAAGCCAGGCTGTGAGGAAGATGACAGACAACAATCTACTGATGGAACCGATTGTAATACACCGTTGACGAGCACAAAGAGACGTCCAACATGTCTGCAAATTCCAACTCTTCCTCGTTTCTTTGTGTGTGCTGTTGTCACATGTTTGTCTGCAGTTGTGGCTGTCATGAAGGACCACACAGGAGAGCAGAAGGCCATGTGAGGAGTTCCTGTCTTTCAGCCATTCACCAACAAGCTTGCTTAACAATGCACCTTGTAGTTCTTGTTTTCTTCCTTCACAAAAAGGGTCAAAAAGGGTGACTGTGCATCCAGTTGTCAATCATATTGGATGTTAACAATGACACCAGCATTTCTTCTTCTGATTATAAAACTTGATCATTTAGAAGTCTGATTTGAGGAATGTGTGGCACTTTTAAATACATTTTCACGACTGAAAGTTGTTAATTCATGAAAACTCCATGCATGCACCACCCTCCACTCCCGCCTCCCCCTCACAACGGCTCTGCTGCAAAGGGACGCCACACATTTTGGATTGAAAAAAAACCAAAACACAGCCAGTGAAGTAATCTATGTTTTCTCCAAATGTAGTACTAGATGAACATATTTACTAGGAGATATGCTTAAGCCACCAAGCATCGAGAGTTTGCATGGAATGCTTGGGCAGATTGGGACTTTCTTGATTCTCTGATCAAATACTTCCTCATATTTAAACAAAATCTGAACACTGACAGGTTTGATGTTAAATGAAAACAAGAAGTTGTAAAACATGTTTACATTGTTCAAAGCAAGACACTGAAAAGAGAATCATTTTGGTATTGTATAGGTCAAGGTTAATATAGTTTTGCATTTTTCATTAGTTTTTATTTTATTTCGTTTTGACTTTTTGTTTTCAAATTCAGTTTAGTTTTAATTAGTTTTTAAAGCGGGTTTGCTAGTTTAGTTTATTTTTTATTTTTTGAAAATGCTTAATTTTAGTTTAGTTTTTATTAGTTTTAGTGTTAGTCTTTTTTTGTAATGGGGGTTATTTGTCGGGGGTTTCAAAAAGGTCAGAAAAAGTATTGTGTAATAATAACTCAACAAAAACATCATACAATTTTAGAAATATGTATTCACAATGTATTCAACAATAACACCGGTACATAAAATGTACATATGATGAGCACAACTATGTAAAGAGTCTACACAAGACACCGCAGTAAGTACAAAATGTGTAAGTGACGTCTGTCAGGAAAAAACCTAAATAGCCAACAGACTAGAGAAGAAGACAGACATGAACAGGGGTCTCATTTCTAAACGTGGCGTACGCATAAAACGGGGCTGAAAATGTGCGTACGCTACTTCCCACGCAAAGGTTGTGATTTATAAAAAACAAACTTGACAGGAGAATGTGCGGTCCTCCACGCAAACTCTGACCCATGCCTACGCACATTTTGGAGACAATGGGAATTGGTGACGCAGATGGTGAGGTGGTGAACTGAAGTCAGACTGCAGAGAGTAAATGGGAATAAGATTACTCATAATATTTTCAAGTATTGATGCCTCACGCACATTTCTTCACTCCATATCATCCACTTTACCATGAAGATGAAATCCAGCAGTGTTATTTGCGCTTTGACTGAGTGATATCTGTTCCATAAACACCTCCAACTCAAATCTTAAATAAAAATTTGTTCTTAATATTTAATCAGCGCTGTCTCACCGTCACATTGTCTGCTACGGAGCGCAGGACGAGGAGATGGCCCGACTGCATGGAATACAGGATAGCATCAAATACCCTAGCATTAGATAACAGCAGAACACAGTGTAAATAACTAAATATCTGTCTTTAAAACAAATGTCAAAGTCTGAAAATACAGCCGTTATTCTGGCGCAATCGTTACCCTTAATGTCCTCGTTATCAGTCTGAACTTTAATACTGTTCACAACAAAACCTGCATGAAGAAAAGTGTGTTTGCTTACTACGCTTTCATCTTCAGATTGTATCTCGGGGTGGGGGATACCACTAGTTGATGCTGTGTTGGCAAGGTGTTAACAATCACAAATTGTTGTAAACATATAAATACTGCGGTGAGCCCCGTGCGTAATGCTGCATGACGGCCCTGCAGGAGGACTAACCCCCAATGGAAGAATCAGGAGAGAAAGAGACTTCAGGGACCATGACGATGACTTGCTCATATGCCGATTTAGATTCCCTAAAGCTGAGCTCTTGGATCTATGTACTGAATTGGGTCCAGTAGTGAGGGCAACGCGCCAGAACCGTGCCATCCCGGTCCAAATACAGGTCCTCGCCACTCTGGGGGCAACCGGCTGTATCCAGAGGGAAATATCAAACAGATAAGTGTTTTTTTTTTTAAATATTATATATAATCTTCAACTTTATCACTAAGGCTTGTTTGGATATAATATATAGTTCTGTTAAATCTTATCATATACGTCTGATATATCGAAGCTGTCCCCGAGTGCCGTAATGCCTGCCGTTTTGGACGTATTATTAATATACTGTATGTAGTCTATAGATCAGGGTTCCATACACTGTGCAAGAACAGGCCGACATTATAATTCAATTTGCAGCAATTCCTGAACGACTGAGAAGTTTTTAGCTTTTTCTCCACCAGTCATCATGATTCGGTGTAACAACTGCCAGTGTCATTCATATACTGATCAGCATTCATGAGGTGCTTTACATTGACTATTTATGGATAAAAATGGGCGTGTACAGGGCGGGATAAGAGGCTGATCCACGTACCCACGCTTGTAGGTAATCTCTGATTATTAAAGGGAACATTGGTTACAGGTGTGTGTACACATGGTTTTGTAACATTATACATCCAGGCCCTGTACCCATACATCCTGCCCTGTACCCATACATCCATGCCCTGTACCCATACATCCACGCCCCTGTACCCATACATCCATGCCCTGTACCCATACATCCTGCCCTGTACCCATACATCCTGTACCCATACATCCTGCCCTGTACCCATACATCCATGCCCTGTACCCATACATCCAGGCCCTGTACCCATACATCCTGCCCTGTACCCATACATCCTGCCCTGTACCCCATGTGCCCTGTACCCATACATCCATTACCCATACATCCTGTACCCATACATCCAGGCCCTGTACCCATACATCCTGTCCTGTACCCATACATCCTGCCCTGTATCCATACATCCAGGCCCTGTACCCATACATCCTGTCCTGTACCCATACATCCTGCCCTGTACCCATCCATGCACGCCCTGTACCCATACATCCTGCCCTGTACCCATACATCCTGTACCCATCCTGCCCTGTACCCATACATCCCTGTACCCATACATCCATGCCCTGTACCCATACATCCAGGCCCTGTACCCATACATCCTGTCCTGTACCCATACATCCTGTCCTGTACCCATACATCCTGCCCTGTACATCCAGGCCCATCCATGCCCTGTACCCCCATACCCATACATCCTGCCCTGTACCCATACATCCATGCCCCCTGTCCAGGCCCCCATACATCCTGTCCTGTATCCAGGCCCATACATCCTGTCCCTGTACCCATACCCATACATCCTGTACCCATACATGCCCTGTACCCATACATCCATGCCCTGTACCCATACATCCATGCCCTGTACCCATACAGCCATGCCCTGTACCCATACATCCAGGCCCTGTACCCATACATTCATGCCCTGTACCCATACATCCATGCCCTGTACCCATACATCCTGTACCCATACATCCACGCCCTGTACCCATACATCCTGCCCTGTACCCATACATCCAGGCCCTGTACCCATACATCCTACCCTGTACCCATACATCCTACCCTGTATCCATACATCCATGCCCTGTACCCATACATCCAGGCCCTGTACCCATACATCCATGCCCTGTACCCATACATCCAGGCCCTGTACCCATACATACCCATACATCCATGCCCTGTACCCATACATCCAGGCCCTGTACCCATACATCCTGTCCCCATACATCCACGCCCTGTACCCATACTTCCTGTCCTGTACCCATACATCCTGCCCTGTACCCATACATCCAGGCCCTGTACCCATACACCCTGTACCCATACATCCTGCCCTGTACCCATACATCCATGCCCTGTACCCATACATCCCCGCCCTGTACCCATACATCCTGCCCTGTACCCATACATCCATGCCCTGTGTAGGCCCTGTACCCATACATCCTGCCCTGTACATCCATACATCCCTGCATCCTGCCCTGTACCCATACATCCAGGCCCTGTACCCATACATCCTGTCCTGTACCCATACATCCTGGCCCCATACATCCTGTACCCCCATGTGCCCTGTACCCATACATCCAGGCCCTGTACCCATACATCCTGCCCTGTACCCATACATCCTGCCCTGTACCCATACATCCATGCCCTGTACCCATACATCCTGCCCTGTACCCATACATCCACATCCCTGTACCCATACATCCATGCCCTGTACCCATACATCCAGGCCCTGTACCCATACATCCTGTCCTGTACCCATACATCCTGCCCTGTACCCATACATCCAGGCCCTGTACCCATACATCCTGGCCCTGTACCCATACATCCAGGCCCTGTACCCATACATCCTGCCCTGTACCCATACATCCAGGCCCTGTACCATGCCCTGTACCCATACATCCAGGCCCTGTACCCATACATCCATGCCCTGTACCCATACATCCTGCCCTGTACCCATACATCCTGGCCCTGTACCCATACATCCTGCCCTGTACCCATACATCCTGCCCTGTACCCATACATCCTGCCCTGTACCCATACATCCATGCCCTGTACCCATACATCCTGTCCTGTACCCATACATCCTGCCCTGTACCCATACATCCATGCCCTGTACCCATACATCCACGCCCTGTACCCATACATTCATGCCCTGTACCCATACATCCAGGCCCTGTACCCATACATCCTGTCCTGTACCCATACCCATCCATGCCATACATCCTGCCCTGTATCCATACATCCAGGCCCTGGCCCTGTACCCATACATCCTGCCCTGTACCCATACATCCTGCCCTGTACCCCATACATCCTGCCCTGTACCCATACATCCTGTCCTGTACCCATACATCCTGCCCTGTACCCATACATCCTGCCCTGTACCCATACATCCTGCCCTGTACCCATACCCACATACCCATACATCCATGCACCCATACATCCTGCCCTGTACCCATACATCCTGCCCTGTACCCATACATCCTGCCCTGTACCCATACATCCTGCCCTGTACCCATACATCCTGCCCTGTACCCATACATCCATGCCCTGTACCCATACATCCTGCCCTGTACCCATACATCCATGCCCTGTACCCATATCCTGTCCTGTACCCATCCATCCTGCCCTGTACCCATACATCCCTGCCCTGTACCCATACATCCCTGCCCTGTACCCATACATCCAGGCCCTGTACCCATACATCCTGTACCCATACATCCTGCCCTGTACCCATACATCCAGGCCCTGTACCCATACATCCTGCCCTGTACCCATACATCCTGCCCTGTACCCATACATCCTGCCCTGTACCCATACATCCATGCCCTGTACCCATACATCCTGCCCTGTACCCATACATCCTGCCCTGTACCCATACATCCTGTCCTGTGTACATCCATACCCATACATCCAGGCCCTGTACCCACCCATAGGCCATCCTGTACCCCCATACATCCTGCCCTGTACCCATACATCCTGCCCTGTACCCATACATCCTGTCCCCCCTGTACCCATACATCCTGCCCTGTACCCATACATCCTGCCCTGTACCCATACATCCATGCCCTGTACCCATACATCCTGTGCCCTGTACCCATACATCCTGCCCTGTACCCATACATCCAGGCCCTGTACCCATACATCCTGCCCTGTACCCATACATCCCTGCCCTACATCCTGCCCTGTACCCATACATCCAGGCCCTGTACCCATACATCCTGTACCCATACATCCTGCCCTGTATCCATACATCCAGGCCCTGTACCCATACATCCTGCCCTGTACCCATACATCCATGCCCTGTACCCATACATCCTGTCCTGTACCCATACATCCTGCCCTGTACCCATACATCCATGCCCTGTACCCATACATCCAGGCCCTGTACCCATACATCCTGTCCTGTACCCATACATCCTGCCCTGTACCCATACATCCTGCCCTGTACCCATACATCCCATGCCCTGTACCCATACATCCTGCCCTGTACCCATACATCCATGCCCTGTACCCATACATCCTGTCCTGTACCCATACATCCTGCCCTGTACCCATACATCCTGCCATACATCCTGCCCTGTCATACCCCTGTACCCATACATCCTTCCCTGTACCCATACATCCATGCCCTGTACCCATACAAATTGTCCTGTACCCATACATCCCTGATACATTGCCCTGTACCCATACATCCTGCCCTGTGCCCTGTACCCATAATACAATTATCCACCCATACATATTTGCCCTGTACCTTCTTCTGTACCCGGGGAAGGGACTTGTTCTCCATACATCCTGCCCTTCTCAAATGTACTTTATTACCCATACATCCCCTTTAATAAATTATCCACATATTTTACCACCTTCCACTGCAAGGGACTTGCTTTTATCTGACACAGTCATAATCAAATAGGACAAATAGGGGCAGGGACTATGTTGTGTTCAATTTGACATGGAATGTCGGAATTTCTGAGTTCCCAGTTGGAAACTATACATGTCTACGGGTAATGTCATGGACAGAAAGATATAACGTTTTTTTTTTGCTCTATGAAAGACATTGACAAAGACGAAAGCTAAGGACATTTACTCAATAATTTTATTTTAGTTAGTTTTGCAAACAGACATTACACTTTTAGTTTAGTTATGTTTTTTTTGTAATGCCTCATTTTCATGTTTTTTCCCATCTAGTTTTCGTTAACGATTATAACCTTGGCATAGGTACCAAAACCCAGGTATTCAATTATTAATAAATTAATAATGCTGGAATCTCACATAGGTGAATATAGGCAATACTTTGCAAGTTAAGCGTGGATAATGTTTGACCTTTGAAATACTAGTTTGGCAAAGAAAAGACTTTAACTCACACACTTCTCTGAACTGAGCCGTTGACTGTGTGATGCAGTCAAAAGCTCCGTTAAAAGGTAGATAGTGGACCTTGAGATTTGCTTTTGTCTCCTAAGATCCCGCATGACAACTGTGCAACTAACTGATTACTGAAATGATTTTTGAAAAAATAGGAATTATTACATAAGAGAGTTGAAGTGACAACGGAGATGAATACATGTGCAGTGTATGGACTCATCATCTGCCAGAGAGCAGGAGAGTTTCAGAGATGAATGTCTGCAGCATCACAAGAACACACAGAGTGATATTGGTGCCAGTGTATTGTGATATGTTGCAGTATCAATGACCCTGGTGCACACAACCTCAGGAGCTGCGGCGCTCGTCTCTCTCTGTGGTTGCTTCCTATGGAAAATCTGAATCTCTTTTACAAGGGAGTCCTGGCTAATCACATGATCTACTATAAAGCATCAGTGCAGAGCATCATGCTTCATATATCAGTCAGAGGTGTCAACGTACGCCAACACAAGCCCCGACTGCTTAAAATCAAGTGACATGGCACAGAATGAAAGGTTATGGTTTCAAGTGTGCGCACATGTGACACAGAGTGCGGTTTAGTGGCTTTTGGGCAGCAGTATTGATGACTCAACCTGAGAAGAGAAAGCAGTACTTATTTGTTGGACACCTTCGCACGCTCAAGCATCACAGTCAGTCACAGTGGAAATATTCTCAGGGAGGAGGAACTGCATCACCACTGAACACTTCAAATGTCTGGTTCCAACTGTAAAAACATTGATGACCCCATCAAATACATTTCAAAATCAAGATTAAAAAGAATCCTTCAAATTTCTTTAAAGGAACGTACACCGACTTATTGGGACTTTGTCTTATTCCCCGTATCCCCCAGAGTTAGATAAGTCCATACATACCCTTCTCATCTCCGTGCGTGTTGTAACTCTGTCTGACGCCCCACCGGTAGCTTAGCTTAGCACAGATCTTGGAGGTAACCGGCTCCATCTAGCCTACTGCTCCCAATAAGAGACAAAATAACGCCAACATGTTCCTATTTACATGTTGTGATTTGTATAGTCCAAGCGTGTACAAATAACAAGGTCACATGGTTTGACACACAGCCATCTTCTAACTGTATATAAACTGGGAACTATATTCTCAGAAAGGCGAAGCACTGCTACTCTATGCTCGGGGCTTCTCAGGTGCTGCAAGCATATCACTCTGCCCAAATAGCAGAAGTAGCACTGCTTGGCCTTATCTAACTCTGGGGGATACGGTGAATAAGATAAAGTCCCAATAAGTCGGCGTGTTCCTTTAAAGCTTAATTCCACAACCTGTGACATCAACCTTTCTTGTGTCATAGGCTGGCAGAGAAAAAAAGCAGAGCTGTGACTTGTTCACACATGGGTGGGCCAGCTGTGTCATGCAGCCGTTAGAGCAATCTGGTAAACAGTGTAGCAATCTGACTATTAATGTGTGTTGTGCACGTTCACATTGGGACAGTAACAGTCTGGGTGAAGAAGCCATGACGGCTGCATCCTTACACACACACCAACACATCCAAGTGAAAGGCCACTGCTCCAATAACTCTGTCTCAGTCTTGGCCCAGTCAGTCAATACTCAGAAGATCAATATTTATCTCTGGGATTATTGATTTCTTCTTGATTAAAACACTGAATTGTAACACGTTCAAGGAGAAAGAGCACAGAGGGCAGCAGCAGGCCGGTGGTTCTGGAGGGCAGGAACCTGAACTCACAGCTCAGCAAACAGACTGGTATGTATGGGGGGGGGAATGACATTTTTCTGAGTGATGTGCGATTGATTTTTCCATCACAGCTGGAAATGACTAATCCAATAATCAGTTGAAAACACCATATCTATAGGCAACACGCAGCCAGCCAGAGCTGGACTGTTAGTTCTCACATATTGATCCTCTTCTGATGTGATTGGGTTTTTCTCACACTACAAAAAGGAGCAATGATTTAAACAAAAAACACTCAACAGTACAGACTCTTTGTTAAATATCCGATTCATCATCAAGTGCAGTCTTTGTAGTGACTGCAGCTTGTGAGTGCCATGTGTTAGTGTCATTATGGCTGAGGGCAGCAAGGCTGACTGATGAATCAGATGCCAAACGTCTATCCACCTTCTAATACAGACAATCCGATATTAAAAGCAAAGCACCTTGATATGCCAGAAGCCATTTAGTGTTCATCTGATGTAAGTCCTTTTCTGCATGTAAGTTTCCCTTTCAGAGCAAACATGCAGAGAGTGACTGAGGGAAATTTTTATGCTCGGTTTTATTCCCGAGTGAATCATAGAGGAATTAACGTAGCTCATATGCAAATGTTCTTTTAGTGTAACTAGTTCAGATTTGGAACCATGCAACTTTCCATCACAGTCAGAGAGGTGTTTTGCTTGCTGCAATGAAGTTAACATTTGTCGTATAAATATTGGATCAAATGACTGTGTCATGTAAAAAAGAGAATTTTCATTGAACAGGTAGCAGAAATAGCCCGTGTCTCAGAGGTCACTCTCCCCTCCTCAGCCTGAAGCCAAGTGCAGAGCAAATATGAGTGACGGAGGAGGCCAGCTTTCCTCTCAGATCAGCCTGTGGAAACCTCTGGGGGAGAAAACGCAGACGCAAGCTGCTGCTATTTGTGGATGAGCGGCAGCGTTGGCTGAAAGGAAAGGTTGGACGACGGTCTGCGGGAGGACGTTGTCTTTTCTAGTGGCACACAGTTCTTGGAAGGCATGATTGATGCACATCTCTGCTCGAGCGCCCTAAGCATTTTAGCTCGTCTGTGGCTGTGCAGCTGCCACACAGTGGACGCGGCCTGTGAGAGTTTCACTCTTAAGCTCTAAACAGGGCTAAATGGCCCTTCTTTATCCTGCCGTTGTTTCCTAACCGAGGTCAACCGCTCTGCACACCGCAAATTACTCGCTGAAAGGCTGCCAGACAGGGCTGTTTGTTTATGGGTAAGACTGTTGTAAGACACTATTTTTAGCTGCCTAATCCTTCAATGGATTCATAACGGTCCAAACTGGCCAGATGACAGAATAAACATAAAAAAGCTTCATGTCAAAGAGTATACTAGGTTTATGTCTAATCTGTCATTATTCTTGCCCTTTAAATTTCCATTATGCAAAAAACAAATCTCTGCATCATGCAGTTGAGGTTATGAAAAAAAAATGTACATCTCAGCTTTATTATGGAACATGAGGGCATTTCTGGGACAGCAACCATGATGATTATGTATAATAAAACCAAGCCACAGGAGGGAGAGTTGAGCCATCAGCGTTACCAACAGCAGCTTCTTCACGGAGAGCGTCTGATGAACTTGTTTCAGGACTGCTGGATGTGTTTCACACAGATCCTGGACATTCTAAGCAGTAACTGTGTAGCTAATCTGCTGAGGTGGGTGGGGGCAAACATGACCACACACAGACTGCATGAAGTCCCCCCTCAAGCTTTTATCAGGAACAAACTCTTCTAACTGTCTGGAATCCTGCAGACGCTAACATGGAGAGGCTGGGCTTGGCCTCAGCCTCTTGCGCTTTAATAACTTTCAAGCATCGCTCTGGGACCTGTTTTCCCATCATTATCTACCATTATTAGGATACACTGCTGTGGGCCAATGGGCAATCTACAACTCCACAACAAAACCATATGATGCATGTTGTTTTCAACATATTTACACATGGCGAAAGATACACTTTCTCAATAAGTCTTTTTTGTCTTTATGTAAGAACATATTCACAGGTGCTTTATTAGGTATTTTATTTGATCGCAAAATAAAGTATCATTAAGGTACATATCTGATATCAAAGGATAATTTATGACAACGTGCAGTTTTTGTTAGGACTTCTTTCAAAGGCAGTTGCTGAGGTCTGGAAACACAGGTACGTCGGAGTCAAGTGTGCTGCACATCCAGGCAAGCAAGCTGGAAATAACTTCACAGGGAAGCAATAGTGAAGATCTCGTCCATAATGGACCAGTACAGTCAGAGATTACAACAATTTGAACGATAAGGGCTAAGACCTGGCAGATGAAGCAGCGGACATGTACCGGAGAAGAAAAGGGAACATGAGAGAAGAGCACTTCTGGATGATGTGATGGTAGGTGATTTATTTCCCAGGAGTGCTGTTCCACATGTCAGAAGTAGGTACTCAACCCTAACCAGCGGCTCTCTCTGCCCTCCGTCCATGGTGAAGTCCTACACATGTCCCACTTCCCTGCCCGGTCCAGCTCGCTGCTCAATATGATCTAATGTAAAGCCAGCCATCGACTTACAGGCAACATGGGCTCAATAACTCTGTGACACACACGCCTGCCTCAGCCACTCTGTACAGTGTGAACGTCATCTAGTACAGTGTCATTTTTCTACATCTCATCATGCAGAAGCATTGATCAGGCAGCCCAGTCTCATGCCAGGTCGTTATATAGTCACGTTATTGTAATCTATTAAGTCGTTGACAGGTTACGTAAATGCCGTTTTTTACGTGTGGCCATTACGAAATTGAAAGCAATGCATTTTAATGGGAAGCATATTTCGTGATCCCAGAACGAAAGCGAGTAGCGAGTAGTTGATAAGGCGAAAGTCCCCGTTGTGGTGTTTCATTTCCCCGTTGTTGTGTGGCCCTGCGCGGGTCGCGAGTGGCGGCCCGTCCCGTTGTTTTGGCCGGCGTGTGGCGCCTCATTTCCCCGTTGTCGCCTCCCCCAGAGCAGCAGGTTCGAAAAGCGTGACATGTAAACGTTCAAAAGTCGTTGCATATACACGAAAAAAACGGCATTTACGTAACCTGTCCACGACTTAATAGATTACAATAACGTGACTATATAACGACCTGGCGTGAGACCGGGTTGGATCAGGACCATCAGGATCAGATCCATCAGATCCATCAGGACCACTGATCCATCAGGTATAAGTAACCTTATAAGAATTCATCTAAAATCTTTAAGATCTACAATCTGAGTGGTGCTGCTTACTAAGACAAACAGAAAAAGTAATCAATCATGGCTGACCACAGTTGACTTGGACTGTCTTGTATAGGTTTTGGGGGTTTGGTTTGTCTGCTGAGACGGTTTCCTCAGCATGGTGAGCATTTGGCTCTTGGCAGCATGTTGGCTAACTGGTTTAGGTGGAACTGAAGTCAATTCAGGGCAAGGTGGACTGTTGTACACTGGTTGTAGCCATGTTTTCTGCTTTTTGTTGCACACACAAGCTTCAGCATGAGCACAGTTTACTAGCGTGGCTCAGCAGTGCCTCTGGTCCTCACTTGCCTCATTTGGTGAACTTTTCTCACCTCTGCAGCTCGCAGAACTCGTAAAAGCCCCAGCTCAGACTTCACCTGTCAGGACAACAGCCCTGAGTGAGTCATGGTCCATTCATCATCCCTCTGCTGACTGAAGGTGATTTGAGGACAGAGCTGACGTCAACTAAACTGACGGCTGCTGTTTTGCCTCAAAATTAGTTTTTCCAAAAGATACATTGTGAGCTCTTGCCTTCTTTGCTTGTTAAATTGACTGTGACTTGTCACACGGCCGACAAGATATAATTTGATGGTTTATGCGAGAAGCTGACTGAATCTGAACTCTTTCACATCCTGTGTGGCTGTTGTAATCTTGTTTCTTAACAGTTGCTCAGACTCGTCACAACAAACTGTGTGCGGCGAGGTGACGGGGGCGGCGAGTGGTGGAGGTGCTGGGCTACAAACGAGACTCGTAAACAGCTCACAAAGCACCGGGGTTGGCGTAGGACATGCATCCCCTCCCATTCTTCCACAGACACACACACAGACTGGAGGTGGAGGTGGAGGTGGTGGGGGCATTCAGACTCTATTTCACTTCCCCATTCCCACCGAGGCAGAGCCGTGCAGGGCCACACACATGTAGCAGCTATGTGAGGATTACTCAGTATGAGCAAACATAAAGAGGCCCGTCAGTTTCATTTATTATACGTCAATATCAATAACTGCAAAATCTCCATGTTATCAAGTAATCAAGTTAAAGGTGCCTTATCCCATCGACGGTGTTAACTGACGAGTTTGAGTTGTAGGGAGGTTTTTTTTTGCACTTCATGGTGGTTTTTCCTAATGTCTGTGCAACATTTCCTACTGCTATGTATTTTTAACATTTTCACTTCCTGATTTATTCTCATTTTTTATGATATGTTGTATCAGTGAAGCTTGGAAGTACAATAGTGAACTACATTTTCCAGCCCAGTATTGTAGTTGTGTAGCTGCCATGCAGATATTGTAGAAACTTTGGCTTTGGCAGATTATGACAGAGTGTACATTTGGATTTATCATAGCAACAAAAGCACAGGGGTAATTATTAACATTAATGACAGCTGCATCAATGGCATGGCTTACTGGAATGGATCCATTATTAATGCTAGCAGTTCCACCTGTGCTTTTCTTGCTCTGTTAATAACAGGAGAGCCTTCCTTTCTTTATGTTGGAAAATTAGCTCACCAAACTGACAAATCCTGTCTTTTCTTTTATTTAAAAAAAATAAGAGTTACAGGACTCATTAATGGATAAAACATCTTGGTAAAATGGAAGATGCAATAAGATCAGTTAGACCCAAAGTAGTCTGGATCAACAGAAGCACAATTCCAGTATAAAACCTGATATACCGGCTGTCCCTCCCCTTCCTCTCTTTGTGTGTTGGTGTTCTCAAACTCCGTTATCTTCTGGAAACAACTAACTTGTAGCTATGTCTAAATGTCATGTTTTGAAGAACATTAACAAGACAGACCTGATTGGTTCTTTCAGGGTAAAGATTTATAAAGAATATGTTTAGGGCATTTCCTCTCTAACTGGGAGGTTTTGGGACTGATTGGTGGGGTTGCTGTGGACCAAGTCCACACGGAGATACACTGGTAAAAGCCAATGAGGTTTAACCATGTATCAGCTCATTTAAATAGCTCACGTTACTGTCAATTCAGTTCATCTAATATTGTATGTGGAGTTTTCTTTAGTGGGGTGCAAATGTTCCACCAAAACAAGTTCCTTCCTGAGACTATTTAGCAGATCCACTGTCGCTGCGTCTGGAGCTCAGCCACAGTAATGGGATCACCTAGTTTCAGAAATGTTTCCAGGGGCGACTCACATTTCTAATCTGATTACATAATTTTATGAATACAGTACTGCCCTCTTGCATCTCTCACTCCTGCACATACACACACACACACACACACACACACACACACACACACACACACACACAGAGAAGAATGCTCTGAAGTCTGAAACCTTTTTTTCACTGTGCCTCTGAGTCATAATATGAAGGAGGAAGCCAGGAATGAGTCAGAAATGTTCCACAAGCCTAATAGTACATCTGAGTGCTGCATGAATGGCTCTCAGGGACGGTTTGTCTCTTGACACAATAAATAAGTCCAGTGACGAGACTGAACTTGCTGTCTGGTGTCTTTCCTCAATACAAACTACTCTAGATAAACACTGATGGTGCAGAATTCACTGCAGTTAGAAAACAGAGGTTTCCTGAGGTGAACTGCGTGCCTGTGTGACCACCTCTGATGACGACACACTCTAATTCAAATACAAAGCACATGCATTGCGTATGGTAACCCAATGCCATTCTCTTTGCAAAAATCTGAAAAATATATATAAGGCCCAGTCTACAGCCGCCCTTTGAAGTGCTGAATTGAGAGGCTTAGTGGAGCAGCGTCCCATCAAAGCTCCACCAATTACGTTGGGTATCCCTGCTCCGTTGAGTATAGCGCCGCTCGCCGTGAGGGGAGATGAAAGGCAGATATCAATTCAAGCTTTGACTCAAGTCTCTCTGTCCCTCTCACCATCCACCTTACACATGAGAAAGCATATTGTTCAGCACCGACTGGATTTATGAGCCAATAATTTCAACTGAACTGAAGGACAATATTTAGACTATGGCAGCTATTCCTTGGCTCCACGCATTGAGCTTTATTTCTGCCTCCAGATCAGATCTAGCTCTGAGAAACCTGTCATCAGACAGAACATTGATATCACGTTTAAAAAAATACAATATAATTTCATCTATGGCAACTATGGTCAGGGTCTGGAAACTAAAACACTTGGTTAGAGCTAGAGAAAGATTGTGGATACGGTTTCAAAGAAGCAAACTTCAAATTCTGAACTGTAACACAACTCTACTTTCATCGTCGCTACATAAAGGCACACTCCTTCCTGCACTGGCGCCGGACGTTGGCGCTGGACAAAAGCTGTGCACTGGAGCATGTGAAGGGATGCTGCGCCAAACTGGCCACGCAACACAAATCATATTATAACAATTAGGATGGATCTCAAAATGAACAAAGTAATACTGCAGTTGTGAGTGCTTGCTCTCGAGCACCAAATCAATCTATCCACTCTATACACAGGTAAATTCAATTCAATTCAATTACATTTTATTTATAGTATCAAATCATAACACGAGTTATCTCGAGACACTTTACAGATAGAGTAGGTCTAGACCACACTCTATAATTTACAAAGCCCCAACAATTACAGTAATTCCCTCAAGAGCAACAGTGGCGAGGAAAAACTCCCTCTTGGGCAGAAACCTGGGACAGACCCAGGCTCTTGGTAGGCGGTGTCTGACGGTGCCGGTTGGGGATATGATGAACAGTGGCGGTAATAGTCACAGTAAACTGACAACCAATCACAGGGCTTTGTTTGGAGCGTGCTGTGGTCCTCCATGTTTCTTTATCTGAGTTGTGGCTGCAGGTTAGAACATTGTTACTACACAGGCGATTAATGTAATACAAAACTACTTTTCATTTGGTTACATCGTATACATACAGGTCTAATTCGCTTCAAGCAGACAGACATTATAATTGAATTGCATTATTTTTATGGAAGATTTATACATTTGCAGATAGTTTTATTGTACAGTTACATTTAAAAGATCATTTTTGACCTTACCTTGATAATATTAATAAATGCATACAAACCAGTTTGAAACTCAAGGTGCACTTACTAGCTTTTGCCGGAGCTTTCAACTGCATCTTACGGACTTCTTTAGAGGATTGAGTGTGTTCTGCTTTTCACAGAGGGAGAGCAGCTGATGTGGTTAAAAGTTAGTAACTGACCTTGGGTTAATATCATTTTGTCAAACTATATTTGTGCATATCTACTGATGTTTATTTCCTTTAAAGTTCAACGTGTGAGGTGAATGAAACTAGTGCTGCAGTAGATCGATCCATTCAGTATTTTTCCAATGAATGATCAATCACTGGTCGATTGACTACTCAATTTATTGTTGCTGCACTAAACAAAAAAATGAATTATTTTGATGAAAATCATGATGCTAAATATACAAAACACAATTACCATGCTAATAACTGTACCCATAATCCTGGATGCCTAATTCAAAGTGACAGGTATTCTGTTTACTGTCAAACACTTGCCCACTAGAAGGTGACACGCTACGCATTACCCCACATCATCGCTGTCCTAACAGAGTGTCAGATGACAGGACTCAATATAATGCAGAAAATGTGCACATCAGCGCAAAACTGAAATTCTTACAGAGACACAGGAGGCTTCATTAGCAGATCAGCAAACTAAGTGCTATCTCAATCTTTCTCCTGAGGTTAGGCAGTGTGAAGCTGCACCAGCTCAGGCATTAGACGGGCACTGGCATTGCTCACTCATGCCTACTTTCTGATTCCTTGTAGAGAGGAGGAGGATGATTCCTACCTTCTACATATTCCGCTGCTGCATGAACCACTGGGGAACTGCAGCCATTCATCAAACTGCTGGGCAGCTCCTGTGTGAAGCAGAGCCACCCATCAATGACTGCACAGGGAAAAATAGTAAGATGGAAAAGTAACAGAAGGCCTTTGCATCATCTGCGGATGCAGTCAGGGTTTTCATGGCAGCTATTCCAAGAGACAGATCTCCTCAAATTGCCTAATTAGCAGTAAACATGTCATCAGTTTTCCAGGTATTTAGTCATAAACTAAAGTACTGAATGAACGGAAATGTTTAACTCGTGATGGAAAGGTCACTACATTAGTCCTAAAGGGTACATGTGTCTGTAAAAGAAGATTTCATGACACTCCATCAGAAGCTTTTGGGATATTTTACTCAAAACATGTTAACCTCATGCTGGCACTACACACACTGGAATACAGATTTTGTGCCAATCCATGATGTGTTAACCCTGAGCTGCTGGTGATTACCAAAGACATCTCACCCAAATGTCATGGCAGTCCATCAGGTATTTGTTATGACATCTCACTTAAAATAAAAAAGTGTCAACATCATGGTGATGCTACTGGAAAAGTCAGAGGCTCACCAGTCATTAGGATTCTTCCTCTGGGGACCATTGATGTCTCAGAATTTCCTCTGAATCCATCCAGTATTTGTCAAGACCAAAGTGGTTGAGTGACCACTAAACAGAGCCATTCGTAGAGCCACAGAGCTAGCATTTAGGAGAAAAATCTATTTGTGGTATCCTGGGTGGTGATTTGCAATAAGCTAGTTATGAATTATAAAAAAAAAGAGTATCAGCCTTTTTCTAGTTAATAAGTTGATTTGGTTTCTAAGCACAAGTGTCACTTTTTTCTTTCATCAAAAGTGTGCATATTCCATTCTGTAACCAGACTCTTGCACACTTCCTCAGTGGGAAAATGAAAGCTGTAGTAAAATCCTCAGGCGTCAGTGAAACCCCATCCACATGGAAGACCACTCAATCACCCACATAAACCGTCCCAACAGTGATTTATTTTACAATCCAATAAAAACGCTGCGCGCCAGAGTGGAATGGAGGGGGGAGTCCGTCAGCGCCACAAACCACTAAGGCGTGGTCGTATTTAACCGCTGATCGACCAGGTCTCCTGGTCCCGTCGACCGGCACTTAGATGAGGTGGCCGTGTATGGGAGGCCCAACAATGCACAGAGGCGGGGGGGACCATCAATGAGTTCCTTTCTCCCCGGGGAGCCACTGTTTACTCAGCACAGGGCGAGCTGGAGGGCAGCACAATGGTGTTGCTGGGCCTCTGCGCCTAATATTGATGTCATACTACTCATCTCCACATTATCCCTGCTATTGATTAGTCTGATCTCAGCCTGGAGCGCTGGGGAGCAACAACAAACACAGCTCTTTTTACTCCTCTGTCTTTCCCCGTCTCAACGCACTGACTCCCACATACTGGGAGAGAGAAACCGAGCCCATTCTTTGTTCCAACCTCCTCCGTGAATCCCCTGCACCCTCCGTTCATGGTTTATCGATCAGAGCCGGGTCAATGCTGCTGAGATTCTAAAGTCCTTAAACGCACAATCACACAGAATGAGGAGAAGCTTTTCAACCCTAGTGGCTAAATTGGTTTTGCAGCAAAACAATCATTAAGAAGACGCAGTTTGGTCTTCACGAAGCATCAGGTTTCACTTGTGATTTGTTTACCGAAAGCTCAAGAATATAAATATGTTACTATATAACAGCATCTGCATTGACTCAACTTGTGTCAGATGTGACGATGAGTTGTTACAGAGACGTAACCTCTGTGCAGAACCACTTTGAAGATTCTGTATCATCATGCTAGCAGAGAACAAATTACTCACAGAGAACCTTCAGCTGTCACCAGCTTTACACTAAGTGGAAAATGTGAATCACCCACTGTAAAGCTTCAACCCCCCAAAAAATCCGTGGAAATGTAGGCAGGACCCACAACCCTCATTGTTTCCACACAGGAAAATGTACAGGGGTTTGACATTCATCAGATCAGACTGTATGAGATCCCTGAGTGCAGAGGGAAGTGGGCTCAACACCATTTGATCTAAAGCATGATGAGTAACTGCATGACATTTAGTAAAACACATCTTTTGATACATTACAAGACACAAGGCCACACAAATTAATGTCAATGATCTACACTGCAAAACATTTTTCCATTTTAGTCTTAAAGAAACAGTGATCTGCTTGCACTCCTGCTTCACGGCAGTATTAACTTATTGAAAGTGTTGTACCAATGTGATATTACAATATAATAACTTGTCAGGCAATTAGTGTATTGCATAAAACACACATCACTTCAATGTAGTTAAATGTTCTGTAATTGTTTCTCAATTGAGTGTCCAGAAAATAAAAAGTATTATATCCTGATATGGGTATTGCAATATAAAATGACACATACTGTGAAAGAGGATTTCATAGATTCATAGATATCGTGCATGTTACAGCAGCACGTTCGGCTTTGAACATGAAGCACAGTTCAACATAAAGTGCCTGTTCTGTTTTGTAGTCAAGTACAATAACGCAGCACAATAAGCCATACACTGTAAAAGGTAATTTAGTTCCACATTAGTATTCCATAGCTTCATTTTCAGTGCACTTTATTCCAGTTAAAAGTAACTAATGATACTTACTCAAGTACTATGCTTCAGGTTAATTCTGAGGTACTTGCAATACTATTTATCATTGTTGCTACTTTATATGTATCCTCCACAATTAGTTGATGTCATAGTTTCCGCCGCTTACTTTGTAAACTAAGAGTTTTAAATCCTAAAATGAGCGAATAAAATATGGTGCAATGTTATACAGTACATGCAACTGCCCAAAATGTTATCTTGACCAGCTACAAGATTAAAATGCTTCTTACATGCTAATGCATGATCAATAATAATCCTATATAGTATATAATAACAGTACTATTCTGTCTGTGAAGCTAATGATAATGTAAGTTTATTTTAATAAACGTTTGAATGCAGGAGTTTTCACTTGCAAAGGAGTATTTAAGTGTTATTGCTACTTTTACTCAATTGTAGAAAGTTCTTGAAAGGAGCTGATTTGTATTGGAAACTGACCACGTTGTGCCTTTTAGTTTTAATACTAAAAATTGAGATATTTGGACTTCCTAATAGCCTGGAAGTGTTGTTGTTGTGTTTGCAGTGGGAGATGTGTGTTGCTGATGCTCTCAGGTGGAACACGGCCCTGGCTCGGCTGGCCCTCCGCCTGACTCTGTCACTCATTCAGCCCTGCCTCTGACATCAGCGCTGCCCGCAGGTATCTAAGGTTTCACATGAAGCAAGGTGTAGTAGGAGGATCATTTGTCCTCCGATGCCTGGCGGGTCACAGTATCTCCCAGAGCTAAAAATACCCCCTCGTGTGTCCGCCTTCATACGTGTGCAGAGGGAAGCCCGGGGAGGGCCGGCCGAGGTTCATAACCCGTTTATTGATGACGGAAAAACTAATTAGAGCCATCTTTGAGCAGCCCAAAGTGTGCCAGTCTAGCTGTCACGTTGGCGGCTTACTTGGAGAATTCCTTAGAGTTCTCTTTCAGATCATGCCTCCATACGAGCTGCAATGGCAGAATGTGATAATTCACATCAAGCAGATGTACTCCCAGCACACAGTGTTGCCTTGTCTCCTCAAATATACACCTGGTTAATTATTCACAGCCCTGAGGGTCTGCAGTCTAGCAGGGTAGCTGCCTGCGTAAGGGCCTGTCTTTCCTGATTGTATCTCTCAAGATTTTCATTATGGGCACAGAGTCAACGATAGGCACGTCATAAGAATTTCTTTGGTTTCTAGTAAGGGAGGGGAGGATGGGGTCACAGAGCAGTTAAACCGACAAAGCTGGCTGATAGAGCAGCTAGGTGAACGAGTATGAGTGGCGGGGAAAGGCTGGCCTGCGGGGCTTGCTAGAAACAGATGTCAAACAGGAACTTGTGTGTTTAACGTCTCCTCTGCAGCGAGCTTCCTGGAGACACAATATGCCTCGACTGAGGCCGGCCAGCAAACTGCTGCTTCATACTTGACCTCGGTCAGCCTGTGACCTACTTTCTGCTGCGATGTGGAGAGTCAAAACAAAAAGTACAAAAAACAAAAGGCGCACTCGCTCCCTGGTTGATTTGGAAAGAAGGCTTTGTGGAATGTCTTGGGGGAAGTGTTGGGAAAGCGTCTGTCTTTTCTAGCTGCTTTCTTACCCACGGGCAAAAAAAAACACAGGCCAAGCTTAAACGTCTTTAGAGGGAAATATGTGAGATACTTTCAATACTTGGAAAGATATTCAGCCGACACAAAAATAAGCATTTCTAACGAGACCACAGGCAACAGTTGTAACTTTTCACTAAAGAAGAAGAGCAGGGTATGCTGGCATGGTAAGGCAGCATGAGTGGATAGGGAGAGAAGAAGGGATCCCACTGTTTGAGTGACAGGGGATCTCTGAGGTGCAACAAACCAAAACCATACTCAAATATGAAGTTTGTGCTGTAGGGTTAGGGCTGGGCGATATATCGATATAAAAAATATATCGATATATTTTTAAATGAGATATGGAATTAGACCATATCGCATATATCGATATAGTTCAAATGTGATCCTTGCTCCCATAGATATATACACAGATGTCGCCTTGAGGTTCTAAACATACGTCAAAACCGCCGCCATCTTGGAACAGGGGTCCGAAGCATTCAGATCAACGCTAAAGATGCCGGACTTTTGTACTGCTTAATTATGTTCGATAGAGGAAATGAAAAGAACAAACAGCAATGAATAACATTTAACAGGTGACAATGTGTTTTATGATTATGTATGCCGCCTTCGACCAGCAATCTGAGCTCCGGCGGCAGCGGAGGCGGAGAGCTCCGTGGCCGGCCGCAGCGTCTCTTCCCCCGGGAAAAACACAGCTTTGCCTCGCTGCTGCGCTGTCCCCGCTGATCCGGATCGGACCAGCCAAAGACAGAGTGGTGATCGGTAGGATCTTACACGTAGTCCAGGACGACCTGTATGTCGATATCGGCGGAAAGTTCCACTAAGTTTGCCGGCGGCAGGCGGACGGAGAGAAGCTACAGCGGGGCAGCAGAGACCGTCTGCAGCTGCAGGATCTGGAGCTCAGTGCCCGTTAAAATGACATGTAACGCATAAATACATACAGAAATAAATAGTGGAGGAATGAGCCTGGACATTTCAGTCTGTTTTAAACTTCACCTGAAGCAGAAACTCTTAGTTCAGAAGGGTGAAGTTTCCGTTTGGACTCAGATCTGTGAACCGATCATAATAAATATTCTTTGTATTAACACATTAATTAGTTTCTTTGTTTTGTAGTCGATAGTTCATCTTTTAGTTTACTTAAGTGGAAGCAGTATCAAGTGGAAGAATGGGACTATAAACCTAGGCTTACAGGCATGAGGCATTACATTTTGAACAAAGTAAATTATATTAATATCAAAAGCTTAATTGACCTTTGGAACGAATCACAAATATGGAGCTTTGATTTCAAAAAAGGTAGGCTACTCCTGTTATACAGTATTTAGGTTTACATTTTATTATTTGAACAGCTGAGCATTTAATCATGAACCAGGTGAAGAAACCGGTTTATTATTTATTTGATTTTGCAACTGTTTCTATGAAACTACTTGTGACATGTCATATTTGATTTTGGCTTTGACTGAACATTTGCTCTCACTTTGCGGAAAAAAATATCGGGATATATATCGTATATCGATATTCAGCCAAAATATATCGGGATATGACTTTTGGTCCATATCGCCCAGCCCTATGTAGGGTTGACTAATAATCTGTCTAAATGTTTCTCAGTATTTGTCTCAGAATGATCCACTGCATATTCACGACTAAAGCAGACCTGTGGTAAATCCTAATGGCTCAGACTGGATCTCCTAAACGATTAGAAAACAATTAAAAATGCTAGTGCTGAAAGAATCAGTGAATTATTTGATGAGTCAGTTGACTTGTCATTAATGAGAAAACTACCAAACATTTAGTTGTGAGGATTTCCTGCTTTTCTCAGTTGCAATGACAAAACTATAGTTTTCAACTGATAACTGAACAGAATAACAACAATATGTTCAAATGGCACTTTCTCCTAATAAGCACATTAAGCACATTCTTTAAATTGCATTTGGATCCAGTTTAACCCCCCAAATCAACCACTTATTAAAAATTTGAGATATCCTGCTAACTAACGGACAAATACATTTCATCTCCTTGCTGGATTTAGGGAAACATGGAGCACATGTAAGGGTATAGAAGCTGCTGCTCTAGGGTGTCAGCCGGTGACACGGATCAGTCCCGTAGCCAGAGGAAGGTGATAATGTCAACACATCCACACTGGAACAACTTGTTCCTTAGTGTTCATTCAATATCCACACATGCACATGCACACGCGCACACACACACACACACACACACACACACACACACACACACACACACACACACACACACACACACACACACACACACACACACACACACACACACACACAGCTGACAAAGGCCAAAACACCCATCTAACATGCTATTCCTTTTTCTGTCTTCGTAAAATAGAATCTGTTTGCACATTTCCCAGTGCTAGTATGCAGACTGACAAGACCACCGAGTCATGGATTATTGTTCTCTCAACACTGAGACAGCTATTAATGATTATCGTTATTATCATTACCATCAATCACCTCCTCCCATGATGCTTCTCTCACCAATCCTGTCTCTATCAACATGCTCATACATGGAATCTGTATATTGCCATACATGTTCGTTAATGGCTTTATTCAAACATGACAGGGCGATTACGGAAGGAGACACGGCGCTCACACATTATTTGGCAAGTGATTTGATAATTAATTAATGACCAAAGCAAACGTGAGGGATACTGTCTCTTGCTTACCACTAGTGGAGGTCTAAAGAATAAAGAATAAAGACTTCTTTTTCCTATTGTTTACAGTCTGATGGCACCCATAGTTAAAAATAACAAGACCCTAGGTTCTATTTCATTTCTGAGTTTGTGTAAATGCAGGGCGTGATAGTGATGGCTCCTAGTACTCCACACACCGGCCAGACACAGGGTTACACAGTCCAACTGACATTTGTTTTATTACTCATCATGAGCTTATGACCTCAACATTTGCTGTGGGGGTCAGGTGGGGGTTGTATTAGGTCGCTCGGGTGCATGGGCGAAATTGAAGACTCCAGCCAATGAGAAGCCAAGAAGTGGAGTGTCTGTCAGAGGATAGGAGGGGAGGGGCGAGCAAACGAGGAGCATTAGGGTAGGTTAAAGAACAAAACAGAGAGGAGTGGGAGGGAGGGGTGGGACAGACTGGCCACGGTGGAAGTGGCTGACTAAGGCAGGGTTCACTCAGTTCAGCTAGTAAATAAGGGACTGACTGCTCCGAGTGCATTCCAAGGCTCCACCTCACCCTCCCGCCCAGTCTCTTCTCGGGGGGATTCCTGGGGTTTCTGGGGCTGTCAACATTTCCAGACCCCGCTGCCAGCAGTGAAAGGAGGGCGGCTGCTGCGTGGCCCATTCACTTTTAGCGTGTTTGCTGCAGATGAAGAGGTCCGCCCTCCCCCCTCGTCCCCTAACAAAAACATCCTGAGGGTCCCAGTCAATCGGCTTGCCGCGGTAAATGAGCCAGCTCCACCAGAAACCTCACACACTGCTGGAAAAGACTGACTATCACACCCCCATTCATATAACTACACACACACACAACATTCTCACAGGCAAACATGGTTGTCCGTTGTATCTGCAGATTAATGCACCCCTGAAGCAATGCAGAATCTGGACGTGGCACCATCTGCCTCGGCTTTTGTTAATCACCTCAGCCAGATGGGTTAGCAGGTCTTTAGGAAGCTTGTTTTCCTGCTCAATAAAAATGTGTCATATCAGGCCATGGCACAGAAATTGGCACTGTTTTTTTATCTAAAAAGGAAAAGTGGTAACGGTCAGTGGCTTTGAACGATCCCAGGTAATAGGCTACAAGATTGCTGAGCGTTTCAGGTTTGAGAAGCATGTACTGCCGACAAAATACCAGAGGGAAATCTCTGTGAATGGCAGAAAGGTAATATCACTGTGAAAGAGGGGGGAACCAATCATATTTAGAGCGGTCTGTTCAGTAGGTAGCGCTGAGTTAATGACACATACACACACATGCACAGCTCGACAATACAAAGAGCATTCTGAAGGAGCAGCACTTTTAGTGAAATCGGAGTCTCAGCACATCTGCTCTATATGAAGTCTTCATCTTTCTGGTGTTTTTGCCACGTCAGGAAAAACCGTGTGGTTCTTTAGCTCTGCAGTACAAATCATTTCATTTCTCTGATCAAAGTTGAAATTGAGGTTCTGCACTGCTACGGTCTATATGAGTCAATGAAATGAATCTTTTTAATTGGATTTATATAAAAAATAGACAAGGTGAGAATTTGGAGGCATTGGAGCTTGACTGGTGGCAGGTTTGCAGGTTACAGCCTGTTTTTTGGAGATTTCAAACCTCAGCTGACAGCAGATGGGTTGTTTTTAAGTCCCTGCGTGGAGACAGGCTATAAGTCCAACATTCCTGAGCCGAGGCCTGAAATCCTGAGAACAGCGCCTGAAGTAAACTAGCTCCAGGACAATGGTGAGAGGCTGAAGGTGAGGAGAGTGGGGCCTTTGCAGCTACTAATATATTCCAAGGAGATTTCTAAAGTGTTCTGCCACCAATTGCCCCACATAATGGTTTCCATGGAGATGGGTCCTCAGATCCAGGGCTGCGTTACAGAAACAAACTGGCAGAACAATGACCCCAACTTCCCCCACGTTACTGAACATTTTTCAGCCGGCTACTTTTTCCGTTCTGTGTCAGAAGGTAAGTAAACTCTGATTTCCAGAAAAGAAAATCTGCTTTTGTCTGTGTTCCGTTTTCATCTCTGCTGTTCCCATGGTCCATGGATACAGCCCCACACTTCCTAAAGCTTTTTTTGCCAGAGGCATCCTTTCAGGCTACGGGAGGAATTTGCATGCATCAATAGTTTGGAACAAAACAACATCCTTAGCAGAATCCACAAGTCTGGAGAACCACATCCCTTTGGAAGCAAGAGTAGAATAATTGGGAAATTTACATTATTGATTTGAAGCAGCACTCAACCTTCTCTATAGTCTCTTATGAGCTGTTTATGAAGCTTTTTCAACAATAATCCTTTTTGCAATTTTACATTTTCACAGTTAATTACCATTAAACTCAACAAGCCACAACGTAGTATAACAGAAAGAGAACAAAAGAAAGGAAATAATATCAGTGTGTGATGTCACACTGAAAGAGGGAACCATGGGTAAGCTCTGAGCGCCATGCTGACTACAGGCATAGCTTTGGCACCCGTTATGCCCTCCTTGGTTTAAGCCTCTTTGAACAGTGCTGACAGCAAGGGGGGGGGCATCCCATTTGTAGACCCCTGGTCATAGGCAACAAAGGCTCGATGCCACACAACATCAAACACTGAGAAGACAATAAATCTAGTCAAGCTCAAGAGTTTGGCTCAAAGATGAGACATCAATCATTTGGGAGGGGGGGATAGCACCAAGAGTACCAGAGTATTTGTGACATCCACTCCTGGCCCTTTTAACTGTCTGCAATGTCTTATTGTAGAGCTGTATTTACTCTATCTACTCACTTAAAATGGATGGTGCAACACAGCTAATAGGCTATGATAGCTTCCTCCGTTTTGGACTCTCTGGCTCCTCAATATATGCAGCTTGAAACATCACTGGGTAACTCAGCTGACACAAAGGCCACTTCTACAGTACACACTAGAACTCTATTGTACAGCGATGACACATAAAACATCAGCGTTGCGGTTAAGATCTTTTTTTCTTTGTATAAATGGAGCACCTCCTCTCATCCCCTCGTGATCATGCGTAGCAGCATGGGAGCATATAGCAGAGACAAAAGTCACACATGCACAGACGGAGGATCTACAGCCTCTTGACAGCTCTAACGGGAGTGGGAAGACAGCCTATAATGGAATCTAAATAACACTTGTACAGTGCTCATTAAAGTTGCCCTGTGTGTTGGTCATTAACTCTCCTTTTCTGTCACCTTCATCGCTCAAGGTGGGGTGGAAGGGGTTGCCACTGCAGTGTACAGCCTTGTTTCCAACATGCTTACACCCTGCAAAGACAGACTGTGCTGATTTATGTTCAGTGAGAGTGTTATTATTAGAAATATTAACCCACTAAATGTCCTCTAGTTTAATTCCGCAACGGAATATCTGCCATGTAAAAAAGCCAGTGCCGGCAAAGATAATACTGCTGTCAAAGAAGAAAGTTAATGCAAATTAGAAATGAAGTGGAGTGGATTTAACACCCAGAATGCATTGGGCATCAGTGCCACTGGCTACCAGCCATCGAGTTAACCTGAACCTGATAGTAGCATTCTATGCCAGTCCAACTCTAAAGTTAGCTCAGATTCAATTATTGATGCTAGATAGGCATGCTTTCTCTCTCTGTCTTTAGTTGCATAACAAGACAATGGGTCTAGAGCCACGCTAGCGCCTTTGTAATTAGACACAGTTGTGCCGAGAGCTGAGTCCTGCACCAAAAAAGTGGTGTAATAAATATATTTATATAAATTCACGGGAACAGGAAGGCTACAGATATGGGCAAAAATGAACTAAATGCAGACAGGCAGTTTTTTCTGGAGAAATCAGATATAAATCAGAAATAAATATGATGAATATGTGCAGGTGCCTATTTCTACCATCATAATCAGCTACTATTATCAAGCCTAATCAGCCGCCAGGATTTATATTTCTTGTGATGGCCTGCGGCATCGAGCGCAGCCAGTGAAAGAAACTGGATTTGTGATTCAAGAACGGAGAACCAAGCTTAAACCAAGGCCTGTAGACCATGCTATGTTTCTGCACAGCTCAACTGAGGGCAATTACATGTCAGCATAGTGAGTAGCAACATGGTGACTGGTGATTGAATCTGCTAAATAGGCTGCAGTTAATTATGATTTCAATTCATGTTTCTTTGTTACAATTGTGCAAGTAAAAATAAGGCACTGTGTAGTGTGTTTACTCACGGGTCAGGTCGCGTAACTCATATTAAAGGGTCCGGGCGGCTCGATAATTATGGGTAACGGGTCGGTTCAGGTACTGAGCTCTGCGGCTGTAGCCAAAACTGGACACATTGTTCTTTGAGCTACTATAAATACTGTCTGCATGCTAACATGCTAATAATGACAATACTAACATGCTGATATTAAGTGAGTAATTGTTATCATTTTCACCATCTTAGTTTTGCATGTTAACATGCTAACATTTACTAATTAGCAACTAACTAAAAAGTACAGCTGAAGCTGGTGGGAAAGTCATTCGATTTGCAGTTACTAAGTCATAAAGCAAAGTACTGAACATATTCAAAATGTGACCTCATGATATGACTAGAACAAAAGTCAAGGGATCCCAAAAATTATGACAACTCATCCTGTGGGGAACATGAATGTCTGAACCACATTTCACAGCAATCCATCCAATAGTTGTTGGGACATCCCAGGACCAAAGTGGACAGATTGACTGACAATTCCATCCCAGAGTCACGCTGCCAGGGTGGCTAAAAAGTAAATGGCACCACAAAACCATCCTAACCATTGTTCTATCCTGATGCTGAACTATACTGTAGAGGCTGCAGCAACACGTCAGCCAACCTCAGCGCAGCCTGGATCTATGGGATACTACACATACATATTAGCAGTTTCTGATTTTTATCCTTACAGCTTTTCAGTTCATTAGATTTGGAAGGTACGACGTCTAACTACAGTAAGGTAACTTCCGCTCACTAGCTTTTTCCTAGGCTTTCAACTGCAAGAATGAGCTTTTACACATAATCAATAACTCCACTTATTATCATATAATGATTTTTAATTTTATTATTATATATATATATTAAATGATTAATTAATTAACTGAAAAAAGAATCAATAGACTCATTAATTGTGACATAAATGATGAGTTACAGTATCTCATTAGTCAGGTAAGAAATCTTTGATTGTCTAACGCTTCTACGGACCATGAGCCAGCAGACTCTCACCTCGCTGCATACTGTATCACTGCCATGCTAAATACAAGACTGACATGGCAAATCCAGAGCTCCCTGCAGGGCAACTCACTCCAAACATGCATCTGTGAGAGGAGCTGGTCCACCGCATGGAGACAGCATGAGGAGAACCAGTTCAAACTGAAAACAACCAGTGTGATCATGCAGATTCAAAGGTCAAAGTTGGACTCAACTTGCCTCCTTTCAGTGTTTTTATTCTCCGGTGGTGGGTTTGTCTACTGAAAGGTCTCGTCTTGTCCGAAGTGTGTCAGTGGTCCTGGGACGAGCGTACAGGCTCCACATCCCTCCCCCCAATGGCACAACCAGCAGTGTATTAAAATAAATCTGTGCACACGTCCCACCCCACCATGCTCGCTAGACATTACCTTATACAAGGCCAGCACCCGCGCGTTCTGCTGGCCTGTGAGCAGATTTTAGCTCCCTTGCTGCCCCTGGCCTTAACCCCACCCACATCATTAATCCCACAGCCCCCTCCACCTTCAGCCCCCCCCCACCTCCTGTGTTTCTGTGTATGATCTCACATGACTCAACAAAACCCTGGGCCTGGAGCAGGGCTGTCCGGAGCTTTTTCCCAAGAGAGGAGGAAAAGACTGACTTTGTGGAAGGGACCTGGAGCGCTGCCCTCAGTTTGGCTCAGATTGCCCCACTTGTCAGGCCTGATGGATTTTGGCTAAAAATAAAAGCAGAAAGGGGCCCTTGACAGGCGGATTAATGAACTCAGCGGTGCTCCTCCTGCTAACCGAGCTGCCACATTGTGCAGATTCTCCGGGTCCCGATGCCTGAAAAACAAGGATGGCGTGCGCGGCCCAGAGAGCGATGTGTTTCACAAACAAAACATCCCCTTTTCCATGTGCGGCGGGGGAGATTCAGCAGAGGAGTAGAGCAAATGCAAGATGAGCCAAGTGAGTGGGAACTCTTGCGTCCAGTCCCCCGTTACCCCGCCCTCTGCACATTCCCCCGCCATATTCATAGCAGCAGACTGGAGACCCAAACAAATACAGCAGCAGACGAGCCTGCGCTTTTTGAGTCTCCTCATCACTGACGGACATCTAAACTCAATAAATGTCTGTTTATTATTTATAGGCTATCATTTGGCAACTTTTTATGTCTTTCAGCCTTCAACCCTTTGAACATTCAGCTGCTGTCTTTTCCAAAACCGACAATCCCACTTTTTTAGGTTTATGCAGCGATTGGCAAGTTGGGAGCAGATGACAAAGTAAGAGGGGTTGGACCTGCTTGACCTCCCGATTATTATAACCCAGTTCACTTGTTTAGGACACTGTGACATACTTCTGGCTGGCTTTTTGCCGCACCTTTCAGAGAAAGGCAACACGTGTGCCTCAGATGTGTTCTGACGACATTTTATACGAACATCCCATCCAGAATCTGTATCCCGCCCACAGGACGCTGTCCATTGTAAATGAACTGCTAATACTACAAATGCATGGACCATCACTTGTTTACAGAGTGACCCGGGTGCAAGGCTCCTTAAAATATTCCTTTACTGTCCGCCATATGTGAAGCTCGTACAAGGTCTGCACGGGTGTTCCAGACTGCCATCTGGATCCTATCAGAGACCACAAATACAGATGGAGTGAAAGCGCTTGGTAGCAGCACAGGCCGCCCAGCCTAATGAATGGGAAGAGCACATTTTCAACCCTTGCAACAGGTCAGTGGCAGGCGTGGGCTTCACCTCCCCACACACACACACACACACACACACACACACACACACACACACACACACACACATCAGGCAGAGGGAAGATCAGTTGTCGGGGAGAGGAATAGCCTCACCTCGCCTCCCACGCTACCAAGAGTGTCCTGAAATATCCCTCCTCGCAGAACAAAAGAACAAAATGGCAAGAGGTGATACGTGATACAGCAGGGTTAAAAATAGACTCTACATAGCGCTCTTGGTTTACACCCCGAGTAGCTGTGACTAAGACTCCTACGACTCAGCTCACCATTAAGAACAAAAAATTATGGACCACTTATAGATTCAGAAATAGGATGAGGAAGACTCACTTCTTTTAGGATTTTATGTGGCCTGGACTTGAGAACTGAGAGAATCAAACATTCTCACGCAATCAAAGAAGGCGTTGTTTAGGGGTATCAAAGGGTCTCATGGTATGTGAAGCATACATGATCTGCCTGAGAAGACAGAGAAGTCCACCTTTTCAGCGGGTGGATATTTCTTTTGTTTGGATGTCACTGCACATAGCATCCTACATAGAGGATCATGAAAACATTACATCATGCAGGAAAAATCCATGAGAGAAGCTGCAAGCGTTTCCAACTGTGGTTTGCTGCACATCAATCAAAGCTCAGTGAGAAAAGAAAAGAATGAGGGAGAGAAGTCGTGAAAGCCACTTGTTCTCTTGCAAAGTGTTAACAGGCTGCTCGACTCCGAGGATCAGACATGTGAATCAGGCTCTGGAGGTGGTCTCTGCTCCAGGTCAGGCTAAAAATGAAAAATGCCTCAATGAGGAAGGAAATTAGCATAAAACAAGGTGTTGCTTTTGATTTGAAAAGTTTTAATACTGTCTTTCTTCTTCAAATTCCATTTCATATTATACAATACTTAGTTTCCCTTCCTTTCAAAACTTTTTTCAGAACATTTGTGACTAAAGGACTTTGTAAATCAAAGTCGGCCAAACAGCAGCAGTTATTCATACAGAATTGATGGATTCAAAGACATTCCAGGGGTATAAAGGGAATCATTTCTCCCACTCTGTGTCAGAAGTGCATGCAACATGCCTCAGAGTGATCGGAACAATGGCCTCTTTCACTGCCTTCGCCAGGCTGGAGATGGGGAGGTGCATCATGGGAAGCAGACAGACAGACAGGCTCGTACAGTTGAGCGCAGATACTTCAGAGAGGCCTCACACAAACCCCGGCAACAAGCAACGGCACTTAAACTTTCAGATATGGGCCATGTGTGAATTGTGAGCTTGGATTACTCCTGCTTTGTAAAACACACAGCGCTGCAGCACTCAGCAGTTCCCAGAGCCAGCACAACGCCTGATCTTACACAACAAACCATCAAGTAGGACAAGTGGGATGGGATGTTTTTCTATTAGGGCTGAACCATTAATCGTATCGCGATTTAAAAAGAATGCAAAAAGCTAATCGTGAAGAGCACGATTAATCAAATGTGTAATATTTAGTTGAATGTTTGGTGTAACATTTGATTTAACATTTTTTATTCCTCTTTTCATTACTATATTTACTGTTATTTTCATAAGATAAATGCTGGAATATTGTTACATAGCACAGATTGTTTACAGAAACAACATTTTCATTTATTTTTTTTATTATTATTATCTTTATTTAACATGATCAATCGCAAATGGAATCGTAATTGCAATATCTGGCAGGGAAATCCCAATTAGATTTTTTCCCCAAATCGTTCAGCCCTCCTTTCTATATTTCATATTTTTACATGTTCTGCCTTATTTCAAGATGTTTGACTAACTCACAACTGTGACAGTGTCCATGCAGTTCATAAAAGAAAAATGGCTCAGGTGCATAAAGCATTTGAAAAGAATGTTTTGCTAGTTCTTCTCAAGCCAACGCCTCAGGAAATATCCTAAAATATATATAAGGATTTATTCTTAAGTACAGTTGAGACTATGGAATCCCATACAGCCTGTATTCTATTGCACAACATCCTCCACAACAAAAAAAAAGGGAAATGTGTCATGAATGTAGTTTGGAGAGAGAGAGAAGCCCCTTTGAATACTGAGCATTTGTTTTTGACATACAGTATTTGTTGCCTGACTGGATAGGAAACTTTGGATTACATTCACGTTAGGCATATTCATCTGCTCCTAGATTCAAGGGGCCTGAGCAGGAACAGGAAGTCATGCAGGATTTTAGAACCCTGTTTCAGACATTTCGTACGCCCCCAGGTAGAAAAGTTAAGAAATATTAAACAACAGATATTACACCAATCAAATTACAGCACCAATATCATTAGCTGGCACCAAACGTTCAAACTGAAGATCTCAGAGTAGGGGGTGCTGTCCATGCAGAGAAATAAAAGATAATTCAATTTCTTTTTTTTTGATAATTACAAAGTTAACCCAAATTGCCCAAAAATAACATGGATGGTCCCGTACAATGCTCTTTACAAGTTAAATTCAATTTCATTTGAGAAAAACAGTTTAAATGGTTTCAAAACTAAACTTTGACAGAACTCTTCCTCTGATTTTAACTAGTTTAACTTAAAATCATATGAATGAGGTTTATTGACCATGAATTAAAAAAATAATTGTGAAACTAGCAGTAATAAGTGGTGTATATACTGGTGGTATTGTGGGGGGGAGGGGGGGTACGCCTTAAGACTCAATGTCAAAAAAAGCACCAATAATGTTTTAACACTCTGAGGTCTAAGGGCATTTTCACATATCTTCAAAATTCTCCTTTTTAGGGTATTTGAATATAATATTCTGGATAGTAATTCTTTCTAGAGCAGAGTGTGAAGAGATAATTTGACGCTAAAGCTGAAACGTTGAATTCCTTAAAATCTCTTTTGAAAACAAACCTTAACTTATGATGTGTTGTATGAACTGTTTCGGTGCTTGGAAAGAGTTTACCAAAGTATTAGGTTATATATGATTAAATTAGTAAATAAATGAAATGAAATGTAATATCGCTTTTTGAGTAGTGTTGTCAAACATTGTTTGGACGCGCCACTGCGTCTTTCGTCCTCAGACAACAGAAATGTTTCAAAAAAAGTGTTAATTCTCTGGGAGGACAACAAGGTCATTAGATCAGATCAGATCAGCTAGACGTTATGGTCGACAGAAGGACAACACAAGGGTTAACTAAATGCTAAAAACAAACACCAAGGAGATACATATTGATCTGTCAGCCAAAGTGAACTGTGATTTGAGCTGGTCTCAGAGCTGCCAGACGCCACGTTGAGCTGGTCTCAGGGCGCGGTACGCACACGTGCTCTGGGCTCAGTACTCTGACAGCTTGTACTCTTACTACAGCGGCTTAAACACCACTATATACGCTAAGCCACAAACTGGCTATGAGACTAAAAGGCTCGGGGACAAAGAAGGCCTTTGTGTTGGCTCGTAGTCTCTTAAGAAAAGCAGGGCTAACAGTTCTGACTCCATGTACACGCCAGAGCTGCCATCAAGAGATCATGTCACTTTAGAGTTAGACATTTCCTTTTAACAAGCACAGATCCAACGGGATATTTCGCCAAGATCTATTATTAGAGGGCAAGGGTTGAAAATGTAGGTTTCCTTTTATTCTTTGTGTTCTCTGTGTTTACTGGTCACGAGACTTGTTACACTAGCATAGGAGAGACAGCTGAATCAATTATCAGTGAATATTAGTCTACTACAGCCGCTATTCTAGCACCTGCAGAGGAAGTCGGAGAAGGAAGCTTTATTTCCTTTGCAACAGTTAGTTATAAACTAAAATGCACACAATGTATTAGTTTTGAACAGTGCGGTTTTCTCTTGTTGTTCGAGAACACACCGTTATATTCTCAGTCTTTAAGAGCCTTCAAATTATCTGTTTTAATTTTTATTCAAATTTTTACTTCAAAACATTAAGGATCCATGAATTATTCTACAGCTAAATAAATGCTGCTGGGAAGATGAATGATATATTGAATAAATAAAGATAATAAATGAATCAGACTACAGCAGCGTTTGGATTTCTGTTTGTGGGTGTCAGTGTGACAAATGTTCACAGTCTAACCACAACAGGAAAAAAATAACACCCGGCCAACAGAAAGTCATGCTCGACACAGAAAAACAAAAGCTGGAGTGTGTGCAGTATTAGAGCTACTTACAGACGGGTCCTTCATCTACTGACGCTGATTAGTGATCATTTATCCACGAGCAGCGTACACTCACACTGACACATCCACATCATATCAGTCAGACAGACGCAAGGAAAGGGACATGATTGGCAGGTTGGGGCGGGGGGGGGGGGCTGCAGCGCGAACACAGAGCCTCCCATCATCCACAATCAGTCATGCAAACACACACCAGTGTTCATCCATCCACACTCTCACTAACTCTACCTCATTCCCTGCCTCACACCTAGACAGAAGCCTTGCTGCTATATGGAAGTATAGTGCAGGTTATTCTGTGTTGTAATGTAACAACTTAAGTAGAATTTTCACGTATCTGTACTGTATTTTTTTATTTATATTTCTGGAGATTTTCACTTTTACTCCACTACTTTTCCCCTAACCCACAAAAAAATGAAAATTCGCTTTGCTGATGTCAGACTTTAAGGTGTGGAAACCCTGAATATTGTGCTTCACTATAAGAAAGCCACAATAAAGTTCATAATCAAAGTTTCTCTTTACTTTTAATAATGAAATACATTTAGTATCAGAAAGTTTAGATACCTAAGTATAGTAAATAAAAAAATACTGTAAGACTTTTACTCAAGTAATAGTTTTGTAGTATTGCTTTCAAATACTTAATGCAAGACTGATGTCCTGTATTTATATTATATGTTTTCAGTATTTTAGTATATTTGTAGTATATTCTAGTATATTGTTTGTACTGTGTATTCTATCGGTATTCTATAGATATACTTTATATATCTTATATTTATAGAGCATGCTAAGGTTTGTTCTTGCATTCTGTATTGAGCTCTCTTCTTTTCTGTTGATATCATCCATCCATCCATCCATATATTGATCTACTGTATATATCCATTTATATATCCATCTATATATCCATCCATCCATCTATACTGTGAAGCATTTAAAAACAAGCTCAAAAAGTCATTTCTTCTCTTTGAATTCAGGTTTAAAAATACTGTGATAAGTGGAATACTTGTAATAATAGTTTACTTGTTTCAGGAATGTTCCAGAATCAAGAATCAGAAACGGAACAAGGTGAGATTAATCTAGATATAGAAAAGAAATGCTGTTTGATTTGCCATGGGGCTGTTGTCAGCCGGCTGAACGTTGGAAGCCAAAGAGAACAGGAAACCACAGCTAGCTTAGCTCTGTGCTGAGCTTTCACCTGTAGCTCACGCTCCTCCTCACTTCGCTCTGAAAAAGCTCCACAGTGGACTTAGGATTTGTTTTGTCAATTCAAATTGTTGACTAATTCTATTTAGAGTTTTATTTTTCTGTTTTTATATATTTCCAAATCTCCATGTTGACACAATCTACCCACTGTATTTCCAGATGTACATCCCATCACCGTACCTTAAAGTTCCATTTTCCTAAAAATAAACCTCCATCCTGATAGTGCCGAGAAAGTTGATTCTTCTTTTTGATTTCTGACTCAATTCACTATTGTTTTTCCCAAAAATATCAAACATTTCATTTCTTAAAAATTAAGCTTTGCTCATTGTCAGTATACCAATAGATTTTTGGTACAGTTGTTTGGACAAAATCTACTTTTTGCAATGAAGGTTTTTGGAAATTACAATTGCCATTTGTCAACCTTTTCAAACATCTTTAAGGCTAAATATGGAGTTGACAACAAGCGGTTTCATCGCATCTCACAGTCTTCAATGAATGGAGTTAGCTCAGTTGTCATGAAAACTTCATCCACCGATGAAGACCATGATACTGTATGTGGTTGAAAGCCCTGGAAGAAGCTAGTAAGTGGCCCTAACGTTGAGATTTTTCTTGTCAAACTTCTATTTCCAAGGTCAAGAATGAACACTCAATTGATGCATTCATTTAAAAAAAAAAGCCAGATGTAACAATGATTTAAAAACAGCTGCAGCCACGGATATTTGGCCATTTATTTTGAATTTTAAAATCTTATTTTCTTCTAATTCACAAACCTCACACACAACTCATCCGAAGATGAAATGAGATTCCTTTGGTGTCAGTGCAGCTGAATGAAAGAATCACTGATACTGTTCTTCAATCTGCTGGATGCTTCACAGTTATACAGAGACATACAGTAGACTGTCTGAGACAGCACAGTGGCTCTTCACTTTCACATTTTAATCAGCTGTGAAATCTCCTTTTTTCCCCTTCTCTTCTTATTCTGCCACCGGTGTGCACTGATAACAATCACGCAGCTCGACCTGAACCAGTCACAGCTGCACATTTGTGACACAGATCTGATGATGGCTACAGCGGCCCGCTGATGAAGCACATTTTGGAGAAGCTGCCGAGCAGAGTGAGATAGATGAGTCTGTCTGTGGTCTGTCACTGTGCTCTGGAGGAGAAGATGACTGCGATAGTTGGCTTCCCGCGCAGCAGAAATGTTCCTCTTGTACGTCATCCTGACGGAATATACATGGCAGTGTTCATACAGACAGCTAGCAGAATGAGACTGAGCCTGCCCTCCACACACAATCCCTGAGTGGGATGGAAGGGAAGCTGTTCTCCGGCCAGCTCCTCCATCCTTCATGCAGCCACGACTACCGATCTCTACTCTCACTAACTCCCCCTGTGTCTGCCTTGGTTTCCACATCTTTCCTCTTCTTTTCGTTTTATAGGAAAGCCTCTGTTACTGGACTTTAACCCTCTGAGGACAAAACACACACCGGCGAGTCCAAGTGAGGTTTGACAACATTCCTACTCAAAAAGCGATATTACAAAATTTCATTTTATACATTTATTTATTATTTTATTCATACATTACGCTACCATCATGAACCCAAGACTTTTGTAAACTCATTTCAAGCATTAAAACAATTGAGTGTAGGTATTTTTTCTTAAGAGATTTGAGAAATTTCATAAAGCGAACATCAACTTTTCAGCTTTAGGGCCAAATGAAATTTGAAATTTTGAGCATATCAAACAATTTTTTTCCTGCATTCTGGTGATTCTTTCTGCTACAATTTGTGCCTTTTCTGCATCAAGTTATGGTGCAAATGTCTGTATTTATGTAAAGGAAATTATAATAGGTTTTTGGAGGGTTGCACTGGCCAGTTATGATTATTGCGAGGGTTGTAATCCCCCACCCCCCTTGTAAATTTCGCCTATGCAAAACATTGTTCATAACAACAATGCCTTGGTTCATTGTTTAAACACACACACACACACACACACACACACACACCACAGAAACAGGTGGTGATGGCTTCAAATGCTTCTAAAGTCTAACCACATAGACCCAAATCTAATTTCCAGAAACAAAAATTCACTTTTTTATGTTTACTCAAACATAAAAACTTTGAGTAAATGATTAAAAGTCAGAGGCCGGTTGGTTCTTCACAGATCTTGTGACTCAGTAACAGTGGACCGTTGTTGACCTTTCAGCGTCTGTCCCTATGACCCGGCCCGGCCAGTGCTGACTCACTGCAGGACACAGGGAGACACAGGTGGACCCCCACTCAATGGACCCCCACTCTGATCACTCCCACTGTTAGTTCCCTGGGCTGCTTTAGGTTCATACTCCCTGACTGCAGACTCAGCAGCACTCAAACTCACTGCATTTCTTTTCTCTTCTGCTCCTAATGACCCAGAATGAGGTTGCTGTGCAGGACAGCAGTTTCTTTGGTGCCCCCCCCAGTTGAATTGCATAGAATGCCATCTGAGCAACAGAGCCAAACCAACAGGAGTGAACTCTCCAGAGAAAGAGTCAACGGCTCCAAACAAGATGGTGTCATCACCCTGGGAGGACTTGGGATCCTTACATTTGTACAGGCTCATTTGATTGAAATGACAGGATGAAATCAGCATAAAGCTGTCTATCCACACAGATTACTCCCCCATAGGAAGGGCTGTGTACATGGATGTAACCCAACACATAGACTTTCATGTTTTCCATTCCACTGTTTGCAACAAATGGAAAAGCCATCGTGGTAAACGTCATGCTCTCAGTTTTTAATGCTTTCATTTCACAGCTTTTTCTTGCTGTAGAATTATTGTTCCTTTTCTTGCTCCTTTTCCTGTGCCATGATTAAAAAAAAAGTATGAGGCACAGTGGGGCACTAGAGTGCACATACAGGATCTCCACCTATGGCTGCCTGCTGTGAGATGGCAGGAAGCCACCGGCAGCAAATCCTGCTGATCTCGCTGTAAGCTCACTGTTTTACAGTAGAGCACGGGGGATCGGGGCAGGAAGTGGGCACATTACTGCACTTCCACGCCCACGCCCACACCCTCCCCTCCCCTCTCTCTACCACCACTACACCAACCCCTCCCAACCACCTGTGCTGGTCTCACAGGATGTCTCCCCCCTTCCCGCCCCCCCTCTCCTAACCCTCCCCCTAACTCCTTTACAGCTGCACTTCTTTACCAAACCACACACTCACACACTTTGTTGTTTTACACTCCACTGCTTCAACGTCAATGAAGAGGATTCGGTTTACTGTAAACTGCCTTAAAGTGCCCCCCCACCACATCCCCCAAAAAACAAGAAAAGAGATCCATTTACGGTATCAAGCCATGCAGATAGTGTTGGTTGGAATGACTTCATACAGAAGAAGGGTAGGGTCAAATTTGATCTGTTTTCAAAAAGTTTGTAAATCAGAAATTTGGGTTTCTTGCAACCAAATTGTCCAAAAAAAGTAACGTAGATGGTTCCCTATAACACTCTTCTTTATTCATGTAAAATAATTGATCAGTTCACTACTTTCATCAAAGTGTTTTATTCAGTTAGCATTTGAAAATAAAATTTACATCAGGAAAAGTGACAAAAACGTTGGAAAATAAGTTTTAATTTTTAATTTTGTCCCAAAGAAACAAAAAGTTGCTAGGTCGACGGGAAGACAAAACAAGGGTTAACAGTTCCTCTGGGACATTTCAACCACTCCTCACTATTACTGCCAGTGTCTGCCCAGCGTTAACTAGTGACAGCTGATTCATGTGCTGTTGTCAGTTCATTTAAATGGGGTCTTTTGGATTTAAAACTGCACTTATTCAAATTGCAATTTTGATATTAAAAACAATCAGTCATTGAACTATAGCTGCATTGTATCTGGGTTTAGACAGAAATCTTAGAGATAGATAACTCAAAACCAGGACAGATCCAAACCTATCAGCATGCAGAGGTACCACGAAGGACCAGGGTTTGTTGTACTTTGAGGGATCTGTCACTTAAAAAAAGTCCGGGTGCAGTTCATGATCTGATGTTCTCCTCAGCTGGCCATCGAGCATCCCTCATCCTCACAGATCAAACTGGTGTGTTAACTGAGCAGAGATGTGGACTTAAGACTTGGTGACTTGGACTCGAATCCAGGGTTTTTCCTGGCTCAGAATGGGCCTTTGGACATATTGAGTGGCGGGTATGGGGGGTCAAAGACTTAATTTCCTGCATTCTGATAATTTTTTTTCCTTTTTTATGACTTGCGACTTGAATGGAGAATAAATAAATGACTTGAGGCTCGATTAAGATTTGGAAGATACGAGCGAGACTTGACTTGACTTGAGGCAGGCTGACTCGGATCACTTGTGTACATTCATAAGTTTGAATGTTTGAATGTTTCTATCTAACTATCAAGTATGCTATGTAGCGGAAACAGTGAGTCATGATTGGACGACTCAACCCCCCCCCTTCATACTGAGCGTCCTACCACAGGTCAGCCCAGGACCCCCCCCACACACACACTAAAACAATGATCTCACTCCCGTACCAGGAATCCGCTGATTGTTTGAAATACCTTCCACTATGCTTGACTGAGTGCCACTTCTTTTTCCCATCGACCCGGAGGACGGAGAGAGAGGTGGTGGTGGTGGTGGGGAGGGGGGGGGGGGGGGGGACTAAACGAGCTTGGCAGGAAACATCTAGCCCTCCAGCAGGACGGGAACTCGCTGCATTTGGCCTCTTGTGTCTACCGGTTTCAATTACAGTCAGTGACTCTCAGTGACGCTCATCAGAAAACACAGAGACAACCTGTTTGGACAGCAACAGCAGAGTCCCCGTTTGAAATGGGAAAAACCACTGGAATTAAAATCATTTCAACTAATCTATAAACTGTAAAAAGGAGCAGTGCTGGATTGAAATTTGTCCGTGGCACTGATTATGGATAACAGTCAAGTACTGTTATGAAGATGCTAGATGAAGCCATGTACTATATGTCTTTAGGACTATTTTATTTAGTTAAGTTCTTGTAACAGGGTTTGTTTTTAGACTGTTTACGTTCTTTTGTTAAATTAAAAAAATTCTTTTAAAGAAAACCATATTCATATTTCTGAAATTAAAAACTCAAATCGCAATACATAAATAAAATAAATAGCATGAACACCAGTTCCTAAAGATTTTGAATGACACCTAGCCATTATCAAGACATAAGAAAACTGTATCAAACCTGAGCTTGACCATTCATTCCACTCAAGGTCCATTTATTCAGGACCTTTCAACCACAGCATGGTCTTCAACAACAGACTTCTAACCCATGTTGGTTTAACGAATGGAACCAGAACAAGTAAACCTTCAGTTGTCGACCTTTTAAACTTGAATTTGGAAAACTTTTAAATATACAAAAATGCTGCTATTATAAAAGTGCAGTTTACTAATTTGGAATTCCTGTTTGAGTTTCTGCCGACATACACCCCATTAGAGATATATCTGTTATAATCAAAGATCCGCAGAAAGCTCGGCTCTACATTAGAACAGACGCTCTCAGAAGAAACGACTGGACAGAAAGGCTGAACCATCAATGGTTTTCAAATCCAAATCCAGATTTGGAAGAATGAGATTAATCGAGAAGACTGCGACTAATCGAATGTGCAACATTTAGTTAAATGTTTGGTGTAATATTTTTTTTTTTACAGTTTTTTCAAAAGATCAATGTCAGTATAATGTTACACATCACAGATGGTTTACAGAAAGTTTCTGCGTCTTTTTCATTTATTTCCTATAACTTTATTTAACATGACGGTAGAAGGTGTAATATGTAGATGCTGCTGTTAAACTGAGGCAGATCACACATTTCAGTTTACAGGAAATAACTGATATTTTTTATAACTTTATCTTTTGTGATAAATGTTCTGTGTTTGACTGTTCAGTGTTCCATGTTTATTAAAGGAAAACAACCTGTTTGCAGTTCATATCTATGTTCTTCTCATCCCTGTATAAGAATACAGAGCAGTTTTGATGGTGTCCCATGTTATAATGCTCCATGGCATGTTTTATCTGTTAAAAGAAATTGCAAAATCCAATCGTCACTGCAATATCTGGCAGAAAAATCGCAATTAGATTCCCCCCCCAAATGGTTCAGCCCAAGACTGGACAGCGTATCCCTCCAGCATGGCTGCAGATGACAGGATTCCAAAGAGGTCAGCTCACAAATGGCCTTAAATATACTTTGATATCATATTGATTTGAGAGCCAGCCCTTACTGCAGCATGCAGGAGTCTGTCTGGCTTCGGAGGGTTTTATAGCCCACAATGTGTTTCCTCCGCAGCACAGTATGTAACAGTCGTGTGCACACACTGTGATAACACAGAGAACAGTGATGATTGCAGAACACCGGCAAGATTTTCAGAACTGCAGTGTGCGCTATGATGTCAGTGAACAGAACAACAGGGTGTCACATAAGGATATGAGCTCAAAGGAAGCATCCTGTGTGTTGAAACTAACACCTTTTAATTCAAATGTAATTTACACTTTAGACATCTTTATATTTAGAAACACAAATGTTGGTGACCAACAACCTGTAGAATAACTTGATTCTGTCACATGCTCTTCTATTCACAAATGAAAAGTGGAAGAAGCACAAATCAGTCTGTTTTCTAAAACATGCTACTCTTTGCAGTCTTAGCTAGGAGTAAAATGATGTCATCTATCACTTCAGCCTGGTGTAGCTGCTGGGATAGGAGTCCTTTTTTTAAAGTTTGTATAGTTTCTATTTTTATTTTTGTTTCTATTCTTATTTTTATTTAATATACTTCTAATTATTTATTTGAAACTGTTCTCTATCTTTAGTTCTTTCTGTCCTTGTGCTGCTGAATCTGCCCTCTGGGGAACGTAACAGGCTTATTTTATCTGATCTTATACTTCCTTTTACTTCACTTCACTCAAACTATTTGTGCAGATTCATTCATTTTAAGTCTTAATAAAAGCATGCCATTAATGCTATATTACTTTGTTGGTAAATTCATTTCATTTTAATATGTCCCCTCATTACATTACCGTCTTCACATCTGTCTATATGGGTTACATTAACACACATCTTTTGGACACTGAATATTCTTTTTCTACTTGGTACTGTGAGCCTTGGACAATGTTCTCCACAAAACTACCACAGTCCTTTCATTTTAATATTAACATTGATATATTATATTGTACATCTTTTTATAGTATTTTCTCCATATATGTATGGTAAGTGTCTTTTTTTCAATATGTACAGTATGTTTCTGAATTTGTGCAATACGTGCTTTTATTTGTAATCTCATCTGCTGTGTATGTTATGCATCAAAACATCAAAGCTATGTGTGTGTATGTTTAAAACCTACTGAGCAATAAGCTCATTCTGAATGAAGTTACATTTGTGTCTCTGTATTTATTAATATCTCAAAATATCACAGACAACAGTGTTTACTATGAATAACCTCAGCATCCCGAAGAAAATCAAAGCTGAATATCAGTACACATGCAAAGCACTGCATATCTAATATATTAGTCTTTTTAAAAAGGTACAACAAATCACTTTACACATGTATATACACACTAGGCCTGCACAATATATCATTTTATTTATCACAATATGAACTGGTGCAGTACACATATGGAAGAAAGGCTGCGACATATTGCCAAGGACACTGATTTTTTTGTTAGTAAAAAACTTTGAAATGTAACTGCCATTCTTTTTTTAATGCTGCCTTTTATGTTCAATTCAATGTTCAATTTATTCAATAACAGAATGTTGGAAATTATTTTTTTTCTTTTGTTTAAAATCCAACAAGCAGTTTGTTGTATTTTAGAAGAATACTGAAAGCAGCAGAACTGAGAACACTTTAATATCTGTTTATTTATCACAAGTAATATCGTTATCGCCATATTCAACAACGTCATTGTAGATTTTCCTCATATCATGCCGCCCCATACAGACACATAACATGTTGTTTTAAAACTCAAATTGTTAGCGCACCAGTATTAGTCTATGCACATCGGAGGGGTATTGCACAAAACCAGGATAAGGGATTAAGCCGGGATATTCAGGTTATCCTGGATGAATTTAGCTTTGACTTGGTTGCACAAAAGCAGGGTGAATTAAGCCCAGCCAAGTAACCATGGAGATTTATACTTTGCAGCTAGCCTGGTCCAGAGTAGGCTAACAGCCAGGCTAAGATTAATCCTGGAGTCTGATGTGTTAAATCAGCTGACGCTCTGATCCGAAATAAACGTGTTTAACAGTTATTCGGTTGTCTTCTGAATGTGTTCTGCTTCATTTTATTAACATGCATTAGCCTACTTGTCACTATTGCTGTCACGAGTTTGATTTAAATCCTACTACTGCAGTTGTTGAGATGGTAATGGTAAAAAGTGGGACGATACGGAGGAAATGGGCTTTTCCTCTGCTGCTGTCTCCGTGAAATGTGCCCCCGCCCGTGCAACGGGGGGAGGCAGGGGGAGGCAGGGGGATCCTCCCCCACCGTGCAGCGGACTCTAAAAGGAGACTTTTAGCATCAATAACGACGACAATGGCACCTGATCAAATGTCCTTTTTTACCAAATGGGAGTGAGAATGTGTTGGAATGCCACAAAGCTTCTCAATCATTTTATTTTGGTGCTGTCACTTGTCATCTTGGAGCTTGGGAGTGAGAAAAAAAAAACATGAATAATAACAGGCTACATTGTTTTACAGATATGCTTACAGTGTGTATTGAAGTCACTTCTTTTTCTAGTTTTTGTCCAGTCATGTTTGTTCTGTATTCATACAGAACAAACATGACTGTCTCTAAATATCTTTCTACATTAATTGTCCAAAATCCATATGTATTCAGTCGGTCCGCTATTGTCTGTCGGGCTTGATAACAGCCGTATTTCCCTTTTTGCATATTATATGTTTCACCTCCTCGTAAATTTCCATTAGAAGCTGCTGCTCAACGGGTGAAACATAAGCTGCACACGTCTTCTCCATTTCTGCATCAGTAAATCTGTGATCGATACCGTGGTCTATTTAAGAAAGCCGTGAACGAGCACTTATCCCAGCTATGTACACCTGGCTGACACAGCTTCACCTACTGATCCTGGCTCGGCAAACGTGCAACCGCGATGAGTAGATCACACTAAGTCAAGCTGCGCCTTTTCATTTATCCTGGATTTCTTTATTTTACTTTTGTGCAATAGGCCCCAGATCATAATAATAATAATAATAATAATAATCAGTATGCAATTCCTAATCTCTCATGTTGACATGTTAGTTCTTGACATGTAGATCTAGCCCCCCCCCTCCCTCTCGTATTTGATTTGTATTTATTATTTGTTTTTTTATTTTATTGTCTTCTCATTTATTTTGGGGGATGGTAGATATGGGCCCTTATGTTATATTTTATTGTGAATAATATAAACATTGTGCTCAATGACTGTACTGATTTCAAACTTAAATCCAATCATGTTTTAAAACAATTCCAAGAACAAACATATTATTATTATTAAAAGGGAAAAACACGTAATCTTCAGAATTGTAACTTCTTAATTCTAAATATTAACGATGGCTCTGAGAGCTCAGCGCTCTGCAAATGAAGAAAGATGAAAAAGACCCAACACAAGCTCGTCAGCCGCACACAGCATTTAGGAGATACAGGAACTTTTGTGTGTCTTTTAGGGGACACTAAAAAGTGATGCACACGGCTGGGACACGCTTGTTGTTCTGCTATCCGTCATTGTGATCGCATGATTTAGATATTATAATAATCACCAAAAGGCTAACGCTAGGCTAACAGCAGATATGTGCAATAATATCTGAATCATGCCTTCATAATGTTAAAATAAGGGGAAAAACTATTCATTTTTAACTTTTCCTTTTCAACATTTCCCAACACCACTGACTGACGTGTGCATCACTGTTAAGAGTCCCCAGTGTGTTGAGAGCTTCCTACATGCTGTTGCTCAGATCTAGATCAGGGGCCTGTTTCACAAAACCAAGATAAGGGATTAAGCCGGGATTTCCCCGTTATCCTGGATGAATTTAGCCTTGACTTGGTTTCATGAAAGGGTAGGCACATAAGTCACCATGGAGATTTATTCGGTGACTCCCGACCAGGCTAACAGCCAGGATTTATTAATCCTGGAGCCTTTTCTGATCACCCAGCAGTGTTTTTACCCTGTTGTTATCAGCCTGGATTAAAATACAACAGGTACATATTGCTGTTCATTTAAGAACTTAACTATTTAAGTTATTATTTAAAGTTGGGACCATTATTTATTTTTAGAATTATTCATGTGACAGTCATTGTTACTGTTATATTGTTGTATGAAAACTGCTGTTCATATTGTTGTTAGAAGTTAGATGAATATATTACTGCAGTTGTTGAGATAATTAGAAAAGGCTGATAAAGTTTCAACTGTGTTTTAAATGAAGTCTGTTACTAAGGGCAACACATACAATGCTGTACATGTGTTTCTATAGTTGACCAATGCACCTTGAATTATTTTGATACATTTTTTGTAATTCTTTAACAATAAGGATCATGTTTGTTCCTCTTCCATGTGCATTGTATCTGGCATTCTTAGCACACAATTTGTGTTGTCCAATAAACTGGGACTATGATTTGGGAGGATTGTACAATTAAGTAGAACATATCCTAATTGTACAATCCTCCCAAATTATAGTCTTAGTTCACTGGACCAGTAACTATCTAGTGATGTAGACTACTGTACATTTATGTAACAACAGGGAGAGGACACCCTAATGGTTTTTGACCTTAGATTTTGCTGGGGGGAATAACTGATGAATATACTCTGTTCCATTCTTGTTTACAGTGTGCATGGAATTTATCACTTAATTATCTTTATAGTTTCTAGATTCTAGAGTTTTTAGAGAATTTCTAGAGTCCAATTTCTTCAGTGTATTTATTTTCTATGTCAATATATACGAGGGAGCAAGGCATACAATATGTAGAAAAAATAGTCTAAAAATATACATTTATGAACTACTGCTCTTAACTGAAAACATTCAATGAGTCACTGTCATTTGCAAAAATGAACAGTTGTACACTTTGCATTAAAAGTGAGCAGTGGAAGTTAATATGACTTAGGCAACATGGCATCATGACTTTGCGTAAATATACACGCCACTTTCATAAAGCAAAATGGCGTGTTACTGTACTCATTTTCAGCTATCCACGTGTATGCCTACGCTGTATACAGCTGATGTAAACATACCCACCACGTGGCCTTGCCACGTTGCGTGTTATCGCCAGAACGCGACGTACTATCGCGAGAACTACGTCACATGCCTGTTAAAAAAAAAAAAAAAAAAAAAAAAAGGTTGGGTTTAGGAAAAGAACACAGTGAAAGGCTTTAGTAACAAAACAGTGAGAAAAACACGGAAAATAACGACAAAAACACGCTTAGGAAAACAATAAATGGTTGGGTTTAGGAAAGAAACATTGGGTAAGGCTTATTAAAAAAAAAAAAAAACAGCTGAAAAATCGCCACACGCCGGACGCGAACCTGAGTCTCCCGGGTCTCCCGGGTGAAAGTCCTGTGTTTTTTAGGAAATTTATATTTTAGCCCATGAGAGAGCAAGAGAGAGAGACAGAGAGAGACAGAGGGAGAGAGAGAGAGAGAGAGAGAGAGGGAGAGGGAAAGACAGAGAGAGAGAAAGAGAGGGAGGAACAGAGTGAAAGAGATATTTACGCATCATATTCTAGCGTTATAGAAAATGTATCTTCATGGTAAATTTCCTGAGTAACATTATCTTCTGCTTACTTTTAAAGCAAAGAGTACAACTGTTAATTTGTGCCAATGATTAGTAGCCTAATCCCTGAATGGTCTGATTAGGACGGTTTCAGTTCAGAGCAGAGGTCAGTTAATGGATATTTTTAGGTTACTTACACATTCAGTCGGTCCGTGATCGTCTGCTGCTTTCTCTCACTGTTTCAGTACAGCGGCCGAGTTTCTTTTCTTTTTATTCAAATAATGTGATTCACGTCATCATACTTCCACAAGAAGCTGCTGCTCTCTCTGTATAATCATTGTATTCTCCATTTTGGCATCAGTAAATCTGTGATCGAAAGCCGTGGATGCGCATCTATCTAAATGACTTCATCCTGGCTCGACCTAGTCTCTCCTCCTCAGCTCCTAGTCTCTCCTCCTCAGCCTGACCTAGTCTCTCCTCCTCAGCTCCTAGTCTCTCCTCCTCAGCCTGACCTAGTCTCTCCTCCTCAGCTCCTAGTCTCTCCTCCTCAGCTCCTAGTCTCTCCTCCTCAGCCTGACCTAGTCTCTCCTCCTCAGCTCCTAGTCTCTCCTCCTCAGCCTGACCTAGTCTCTCCTCCTCAGCCTCCTAGTCTCTCCTCCTCAGCCTGACCTAGTCTCTCCTCCTCAGCCTGACCTAGTCTCTCCTCCTCAGCCTGACCTAGTCTCTCCTCCTCAGCCTGGCCTGACCTAGTCTCTCCTCCTCAGCCCTGACCTAGTCTCTCCTCCTCAGCCTGGCTCAGCCTAGTCTCTCCTCCTCAGCCTGACCTAGTCTCTCCTCCTCAGCCTGACCTAGTCTCTCCTCCTCAGCCTGGCTCAGCCTAGTCTCTCCTCCTCAGCCTGACCTAGTCTCTCCTCCTCAGCCTGACCTAGTCTCTCCTCCTCAGCCTGGCTCGACCTAGTCTCTCCTCCTCAGCCTGGCTCGACCTAGTCTCTCCTCCTCAGCCTGACCTAGTCTCTCCTCCTCAGCCTGGCTCAGCCTAGTCTCTCCTCCTCAGCCTGGCTCGGCCTAGTCTCTCCTCCTCAGCCTGACCTAGTCTCTCCTCCTCAGCCTGGCTCAGCCTAGTCTCTCCTCCTCAGCCTGACCTAGTCTCTCCTCCTCAGCCTGGCTCAACCTAGTCTCTCCTCCTCAGCCTGGCTCGGCCTAGTCTCTCCTCCTCAGCCTGGCTCAGCCTAGTCTCTCCTCCTCAGCCTGACCTAGTCTCTCCTCCTCAGCCTGGCTCAACCTAGTCTCTCCTCCTCAGCCTGGCTCAGCCCTAGTCTCTCCTCCTCAGCCTGGCTCGGCCTAGTCTCTCCTCCTCAGCCTGGCTCTGACCTAGTCTCTCCTCCTCAGCCTGACCTAGTATCTCCTCCTCAGCCTGGCTCGGCCTAGTCTCTCCTCCTCAGCCTGACCTAGTCTCTCCTCCTCAGCCTGACCTAGTCTCTCCTCCTCAGCCTGACCTAGTCTCTCCTCCTCAGCCTGACCTAGTCTCTCCTCCTCAGCCTGGCTGACCTAGTCTCCTCCTCAGCCTGCCTCACCTAGTCTCTCCTCCTCAGCCTGACCTAGTCTCTCCTCCTCAGCCTGGCTCGGCCTAGTCTCTCCTCCTCAGCCTGGCTCAGCCTAGTCTCTCCTCCTCAGCCTGGCTCAGCCTAGTCTCTCCTCCTCAGCCTGACCTAGTCTCTCCTCCTCAGCCTGGCTCAACCTAGTCTCTCCTCCTCAGCCTGGCTCGGCCTAGTCTCTCCTCCTCAGCCTGGCTCGGCCTAGTCTCTCCTCCTCAGCCCTGACCTAGTCTCTCCTCCTCAGCCTGACCTAGTCTCTCCTCCTCAGCCTGGCTCGGCCTAGTCTCTCCTCCTCAGCCTGACCTAGTCTCTCCTCCTCAGCCTGGCTCGACCTAGTCTCTCCTCCTCAGCCTGACCTAGTCTCTCCTCCTCAGCCTGACCTAGTCTCTCCTCCTCAGCCTGGCTCGGCCTAGTCTCTCCTCCTAAGCCTGACCTAGTCTCTCCTCCTCAGCCTGACCTAGTCTCTCCTCCTCAGCCTGGCTCGACCTAGTCTCTCCTCCTCAGCCTGACCTAGTCTCTCCTCCTCAGCCTGGCTCAGCCTAGTCTCTCCTCCTCAGCCTGACCTAGTCTCTCCTCCTCAGCCTGGCTCAACCTAGTCTCTCCTCCTCAGCCTGGCTCGGCCTAGTCTCTCCTCCTCAGCCTGGCTCGGCCTAGTCTCTCCTCCTCAGCCTGACCTAGTCTCTCCTCCTCAGCCTGACCTAGTCTCTCCTCCTCAGCCTGGCTCGGCCTAGTCTCTCCTCCTCAGCCTGACCTAGTCTCTCCTCCTCAGCCTGGCTCGACCTAGTCTCTCCTCCTCAGCCAGCCTGACCTCCTCTCTGACCTCCTCAGCCTGACCTAGTCTCTCCTCCTCAGCCTGGTCTCTCCTCCTCAGCCTGACCTAGTCTCTCCTCCTCAGCCTGACCTAGTCTCTCCTCCTCAGCCTGACCTAGTCTCTCCTCCTCAGCCTGGCTCAGCCTAGTCTCTCCTCCTCAGCCTGACCTAGTCTCTCCTCCTCCTCCTCAGCCTGACCTAGTCTCTCCTCCTCAGCCTGGCTCGGCCTAGTCTCTCCTCCTCAGCCTGACCTAGTCTCTCCTCCTCAGCCTGGCTCGACCTAGTCTCTCCTCCTCAGCCTGACCTAGTCTCTCCTCCTCAGCCTGACCTAGTCTCTCCTCCTCAGCCTGGCTCGACCTAGTCTCTCCTCCTCAGCCTGACCTAGTCTCTCCTCCTCAGCCTGACCTAGTCTCTCCTCCTCAGCCTGGCTCGGCCTAGTCTCTCCTCCTCAGCCTGACCTAGTCTCTCCTCCTCAGCCTGACCTAGTCTCTCCTCCTCAGCCTGGCTCGGCCTAGTCTCTCCTCCTCAGCCTGACCTAGTCTCTCCTCCTCAGCCTGGCTCGACCTTGGTGAAACGCACCAAGCCATGCTGCACAGATTAGACTAGGTCAAGCCTCGCCTTATCAGTTATCCTATCCTGAAATAAAAAACTTTGAAAATGGGTCAAATTTGACCCGAGGACAACACAAGGGTTAGTACTACGGTGGCCCTGGGAGATGGGTTCCTCACAACCACAATAACTTGGATGCATGCATGGACATCGCCGCAGGTCAAATTCATGATTACTTCCATTGAATATGGGGTGTTTTATTCAATTTATTAGCATTAAAAAAAAAAAAAAGTTTTAAAATAGTATCCTGACTAAACTTTGACACAAACCAGTCTGTGATTATCCATCAACATCCTCTGATCTGAACTATTAGTCAAATGAATTCATGATTTCTGATTTTTTTAAACAAAAAAATTTGATAAGTCATATAAATTAGGTTAATTGAGCATGAGTAAAAAAAAAGCTGAAATAAGCGACACAAATGTCAAAAAAAGCAACAACAAAAAGGTGCATGTGTAAACAGAGCAGAGGTGATGCTCTCTAGTCCCTCGGCAGTAGTAGTAGCACTAATCCAACACTAACAGGTCATTACACTCTTCATTCACTGAACTCCACTTTACACACAGCTCATTCTTCTGAACTGCTTCAATAACGACTGAACCTCCTGCCCCCTCTCTTCCACCCTTCCAGTGTTTTATTTTCCAAAGCTATTAGGACCAGATGTGCATCATTTTATCAGCTCAATATGTTTTGCACAGTTGTAAACGTACGGATGACCACAGGATGGGTTCCTAAAGAGGATTAACTCAGAGTTCAGAAGGTGAAGCTCTCGGCTGGAGGCCGTCTGTGAGATCAACAAATAGTTTGGGCGCAAGCATCAGGCTGATTTACATGTCTTGATACTTTCTTACAGGCAACACAAGACAAAAAAAGGACCCAAAACAAACCAGAACAATCAGAAATCTGCCGGGGGTGTTTTAGATTTGATAGCTTCTTGGCAAGTCTCCGCTGAGCAGCACTGGCACCATAATGCAATCTGATTTCACATGGTGAGCCATAGTGGCAGTGCACATGGCTGCCGTGAACCAACGCTGGGAGGAGAAGAATGAGCAGCCATGATATGACGGAGAGAAGAAGGGATCACAAGAAAGAGAGAGGGGGGGGGGGGGACAATAGCCCTGGGTGTAAAGTGCAGGATCTTAGATTTCTGCTGTTCCATCGACGCCTCACACTGGCAGCAGCCCAGTCAAACATGCCTTTGTGCTGACGTGGGAGAGCTATGGGAACATGTTTTTTTCTTTTTTCTTTTCTGGCCGAGGCGCTGACTTGGGATGTTAAGCTTAGCTGGTGGGGGTTACTCAAATATCCTGAGTGATGCAAACGATCCTTTAATGATGCAGAGAGAAAAACATCTATGTGAGAGACGGAGGAGGATCTGCTCTTCTGTTATGATTCATAAGAATCCAAAATGATGCCGCTTTAGCACCTCAAGGGGCTGCTGGGATTGCTTTCTACAATCACACAAAGAGATTCCTCTATCACTATACTCCAACTGCAATTTCATGAATCATTAACCCATAAGTGCTCGGTTACTTTTGAACACAGGCAGCTTCTTTTGTCATCAGCATTTTAATTAGCTGGATAGGAACTTCAGTAAGAGAACATGATTACTACAGGCTCAGCAGAAGGCTGGAGGAGCTAGCCCTGGACGCTGCGGTTCCCTGAGGGACTCGTTATGTCCAGATCCCCAAAAACAGCCTGGCTCAGACTGAGACATGTTCCCAAGCCAGGCTCACCCTCAGAGATGCTGGCCGCGTTATGTTTAATAACTTCACTATGACTTTGCTTTTTTTAAGGACTTCAGTGGGGTTTTGCTACATTTGTTTTGGAGTTGTGACGTAATGGTGGGGTCCAGGGGCAATTCTAGGATCAGAGCTTTAGTGGTACCTGGAACCCTTTCAACATAGTTTTAGTGGTCTTCTACTGGGATAACTGTGCATTTTAACAGCATTGTTGGACCATCATAGTAGGGAAACACGGAATTATATGTAAGTAGAAAGACACCAACAATTCTGAGACAACGTCCTTAAATGCTGAGCCACAGGGCTATTACTACAAAAGGTCAGGTGGTATTACAAATGCATCCATAACTTTTGAAAAATAGAGATTTATGTGATTTTGACTAATGGCTGACAAGCATTATTCTGAAAATGGCTCAGAATTTGTTTCTGAATGATCTGGTATCTAGATTCTGGGTTGAGTTACACGATGCTGTGATATTCCTAGAGCACAACTCCTTAGCTCATATTAGATTAACACAGACTTTTTTCTTTTAGCAATTCCTTTTTAGGGGTGCTGAGATGAACAGGGCTAAAATCACCCCTGCTGGGGTCACAAAGTAGAGGAAGAGGAAGATTCAAAATGTTTTGTGCAGATTGTTCATTGTTATAAACTGTGGATGCTTTAACCAAAGAGAGGTGAACACCCCTAATAGAGCTGCAGCTCCTATTTTGGGGCACTGAGGTCACGTGTTTTCTGGGAATTGGGGTTTTAACTTGAAGTGTTTAAACCTTAAAAAACTGTGAGTGTGTCACAGGTGGAGCCCAGTGGTTCTGTACACGCTACTTACATTTGGCTGATTTTAAGCCAATGTAATAAAAAATATAATAAAATAATTTCCCCACTACAATTATGCTCTTAGTAGTGAGAATAAGGCTTCAACAGCATTGGATCTTCACATCATCAGCTATACAGAAAATATGATATGAAACAGAGAAATTAATAAATCAAATATGAAACACTGCACTAGTTGGAAAATGTTTCGATCCTTTCAGAGATAGCCGTTGGTGATGTTCTTGTATGAATCAGCGCTGTATATTGTGTGTGTGTGTGTGTGTGTGTGTGTGTGTGTGTGTGTGTGTGTGTGTGTTGTCACCATCAGGTGTGACCCCCAGTGACATCATAGTGTTGGCTGGATACATTGGGTTCACCAACTAAAGCCACTGTACACGCAGCACAGCTCAGTGAACAGAAGTCAATGGGAAATTTGACTGATGTTTGTTGAGAAATATGTCTCAATCACTGAGCTATTATTATAGACTAATAAAAGATAACAGGATGTGTAGCCTATTATTATATTCCTCATTATAATATACAGAATTTGCTACCAATGTAAAACTATCATTTAATCCCTCTCTTGATTGATGGACAAAGAGAACAGAGGAATAAATATCAGATCAGATGAGAGTAACAGCAGCATAAATAAAGAGCTGCCGCTGTGATGAAGTGGCATTTAAGCCTGACTGAGTCACTGTGTGCCCCCCCCCCCCCCAATAAGCAACGGATTGCCGTTCATAGGATGGCTACTGTACTGAACAAAGGCTCTCTGCGTAAAAGTGGGCATGAGTGCTGCTGCCGCGGTGCACGTGCTGTGCAAGCAGAGCGATGTCAGTGAACGACAACGTGTTTTCAGTTCAGATCTCACTAAGACACCGTCAGCGTGCACTCTCCGCGTGCACTCAGCTTCACCTGCAGCACGGACTCATACACTGTCACCATGCCAGAGACAGAGCAGCAGGACACATGCAGGGGGGAGAAATGGGTGCTGGAGGTTGCTGCTGCTGCTCAGCGGCATCTGCGCGTTGCATCAGCACAAACAGACAAAGAGCTGCCGCTGCCGCTGCCGCTCAAAGTGCTGTTTCACCGCATTCATGGGATTTATGATTTCAGGCAAACACGTGGCGATCAAACAATAGTAGCATATCCCGAAATGAACACACTGACTCTGACTTGTTATTGAGCCAGTCAGGACACGGCAGGCTGCCTGACACTGCAGACACCTCTCAGTCCAGCACACACTAACAGGATGTAGCCTATTCTCCTTTTGTCAAACACACATTGAACAGGCTTAGCCCCCCTATATAGGCTAACATGGATCTTTAATAACTGATATGCAGAGGCTACAGCACGTGTCATCCAACTGCTTTGTTAATTAACCACAAAACACCACCTTCTTTTTCCAGACGGAGCGTATATCATCCCAGCATCATCACCACTCCGCGCTGACAGGACGGACTGATGCAGCAGCCGCCCACATGACAATGCAGCTGTTTGATACAGTCACCGCTGGATTTAACCCCCCTTCTTTGGTTTGGGGCAGGTTAATTGGATCTTTATAACATAACTTATAAGGGGTCAATGGGGATGCCGATGTGGGTTGTTAAAAGACACCGCCGAGCCATTCAGATGATTCCATTGGCTGGCTCGTGCTTACACAGCAAATCTTTTTTTGCTGTTGATTATTTCCGATAATTTCAGATTGGGAAAGAGCAGAAAATGTAGAGATGCACTGTATAGCCTAATAATAATAATAATAATAATAATAATAATAGGCTAATAATAATAATAATAATATAATAAGTTATATTCTATTCAGCTGCTAATTTATTTGATGAATGCAGTGAATGATGCGCTGTGTGTGACAGCGTCTTCTTTTCTGGAGTCTTTTCCTCGCAGAAGTAGCGCGTGCCTGTGCCAGCTTCTACCGTATACCGGGGGGGGCGCACACGGTGCACCGGTGACTCAGAGCACAACAGGATGCGGTTCAGAGTTGGGTTTCACTCCTGAACACTTCATACTTCACACCCTTTAATATCCGCAGCCCCGCCAAGCGACCAACAGTCATGCATGCGCTTTTCTTCTTGTATGTTTTGTTTTCCCAGCAGTGACTTTTCCAGAGACAGACAGACAGACAGACAGACAGACAGACAGACAGATCTGCTGCTGCAGCTCTCCCTGCGACACTTATGCAAGTTTGCAACTCGGTTGTGAGCGCACTAACAATAGATGAGGCTGACACGCGGTGAATCCGCGGACTGAACACAGCGAGACCTGGTTCTCTATCTACCAGAGAGGGAGACCTGGTTCTCTATCTACCAGAGAGGGAGACCTGGTTCTCTATCTACCAGAGAGGGAGACCTGGTTCTCTATCTACCAGAGAGGGAGACCTGGTTCTCTATCTACCAGAGAGGGAGACCTGGTTCTCTATCTACCAGAGAGGGAGACCTGGTTCTCTATCTACCAGAGAGGGAGGAAGGACCGTGCAGCTCACCTTGTCCCGTCTCCGGTGCTCGTCTCGCAGCCTTTTGTCCGTCCCAGCAGCTCTTCACATGGTGCCTGCGAGCCTCCGGCTGCACATAGCTCGCTGCTTGTCCCGCTGCTGCACACAAACACCGTGTGTGTGAGTGTGTGTGTGTAACTCGCCGGTCTGTTGTTGCCGCTGTGTGTAGCCGACGACTGCGCGCGCGCGTATGTGTGTGTGTGTGTGTGTGTGTGTGAATGTGTGCGTGGCGATCCACGCGGCGTGCCGCTCCGTCTCCGCTGTTTGTTCCACTCGACTGGAACGCCTCCTCTCTCGCGCTACATTGTTGACATTCGGCCGCTGACGTCACTCCATCCCCTCATTCACAACATCGTAGCGCGAGGCGGCTTTGCGTTGGTGCCTGCGGGAAGCGCGCGCGTACTCCCTGTAACGTGCGCAGCGGAGCTTGGAGAATCGCACTATGGGCCGTTAGCTCAAAGCCCTGCCCTCGTGCTCGCTACACCCCCCCCCTCCCCTCCTCCTCTCGGTGCATACAGCGGGAATATGACGGCCAAAGATGACGCAAGGCATTTTTCACAACAGACGACTGAGTCCTAGAAAATATATCCAGCTGACATCCTTCAAGAGTTGTTTAAGGAAATGTTATTGTATATCTTTAAAATCATATTTTAGTTTTTTTTATTCCCTTCTTAATCCCTTTCTTCTTCTCAAGTTTACATCATGATGTATGGTTGTAATGCTCACTGAATGGAAATTACTGCCTTCTTTATATATATTTAAGTACGATGCCGAATTGTTCTACAATTGTTTATTATATTACCATATTTGTGAAAATATGCAAATAAAGCGGTTAAAGGTGTTTTTGAGCCAGCACCGTAAAACTCTTAGATGGGGATGTTTCATTTCTGTCAAAAAACAACTTAATAATAATAATAATAATAATAATAATAATAATAATAATAAAACACACAAAAAATGACCAATGTCATCAAAGTATTCCAACACACACAGAGAAGTGCAGCTGTGCTGAGTGTTGGTGTCTGTAGATGTGTTGACATGGTGGATTAGATCAAACTGTAGAGGAATATGCACCATGTGAGTACAATTACACCAAAGATCAAGATTTTGAAACAGATTTGTTAACTCTTTAGTTGATGTTATGCTTTAATGGTACAAATATGACCAAACCCATCTGACCATACAGTAAACCTGGATAAAGTGTTTGGGGCCCTATAGGGTTGGGGGCTCACCTATGTCTTGCCTATAAAAGGTTACAAGCCAAAAAGATTGGATAGCAGTGGTGAATTGTACGGCACAAGGACATGTTTTTGTGGTACTTCTAATGATGTGCATAGGCATAATTTACATTACCCCTCCCCCCTCCCAATAATCAAAACTGGCCAGTGCAACCCTCCCCCAAAAACTTATAATAATTGTCTTTACATAAATAAAGACTTTTGATGCACAAAAGGCACAAATTGTTGCAGAAAAAATCACCAGAATGCAGAAAATGAAGTGTTTGACGTGGAACTATCAACCCCCCCAATGTTGAACCCAAAGTTACGCCCTTAATGATGTGAATGCTAAAGTCACTATGAACTATGTATTAAGTTCCACAGATACAATGCAGGGCTCTATAGAAATGTTTTGTTGGTAATATGTTAGAATATTGCCAGATGACTATTGTATTTAACAAGAAAACCAGTTACATAGGGGCTTAAGTTTCCAGAAGTGAAAACAGAGCAAAGCAAACAAAGAGAAATGCAGCTGCATGATGCTCAGCGCTGCTCGGCTCAAACAGCAGCCGTGTGAGGGGGCACGCTGTTTGTTCTGGAAGGAGCTCACATCCTATTTGGACAAGCAAACACTCACTGGAGATGTTTTAATTTCTAATGTAAAAACTACCCCCAGGGAGTTTGCATGTCATTCTGAATTATCAGAGTACAGCAGACAGCCCCCTCTTCATAGCAACCGTCACTTTCCACACCATACTCCACCCCCCGGCGCTGGTTAGGAATTAGACCTATGCATACTGTATGCAAAGCAAGGCGATGATGATGATGATGATGATGATGATGATGATGATGATGATGATGATGATGACGATGACGATGACGATGACGATGATGATGAGTAGGGCAACTTATTAAATGCAATGTCAAAGATGAAAAATAAGTCTGAAAAATGTCATCATAATTGAATTCCAATCTTTAACATCCAGAAATACTTTATTTAATATGCACCAAGGACTACAACCCTTAAATAATACAATTATCCTCAACTCCATACTTTACTTCATTACTCCGTACTGTCTGTCTGTCCGTCTGTCTGATGGTCTGTAGTTTCAGCAGTATTTTAGTACTACAGTAACACTGCTGTCAGTCACCTCCTTATAGGTGCTGTAGAACACTGGACATGACCTCTTTGTGGCCTCATTTGATGTCTCACTGTAATAACAGACAGTACATACATCTGCACCATGGCTGTTCACTTGTCACTGTACCACAGCTTTGCTAACTGTTGATAGCTAACTGCATGTGGACCGACAAATGGGGGGATCAGAGAATCAGCTTTCCGCCAATGTGTCCAGAAACAGTTTTATGCTCTTTTGAAAAATCTGCAAAATAGTATCATTATAGTTTATATTTCCTTAAACAAAAAGTGAAGAGAACTCACATTTCAGTTAGACTTTAGACGTGCTGCTTCTCAACCACCTCTGGAGACAACAACCAGAGGGGCCATTTGCGAAATCCTTCTTTACGTGCAAAGTCAGTTTTCCTCAAGAACTCAGATGACAGGCACATATTTCATTTCAGGCTGCACATACTGCCATTTGGAATTAGTATGCATTACTAATAATTTAAAAGTGAAATGTGAGAGAAAAAACTCAGAGGTGTCCTGGAATAAGAAGCTACATTTTAAATAAAAAGCACGTCACCAAAGGAGAATTACAATCTGTCAGGGGCTGGTTTTTGGGGTCCAGAGAAACAGTTTGACAATCCAGCAGCTAATCCCCTAGATTAGTGAAGGTATTCATATTCATATCCATCCATATAGAAACCTCAGAGACATCTGAGGGGTTTTAATTCCAAAAGCTAAAGTGGAGCTACAAAGCTGGGACGGGGGCCTTCAGCAGGCAGCAGCGGCCCCGTGTCTAAAGGGACTGCAAGACCAGCCTCCACCTCTTTGTCTCAGTGCAGTGCATTCACAGTCAACATCTTGCTCAGGCTCCCAATGCACTAAATGCATGAGGGGAATTTAATTACAGAGCATAGACTCCCTGACCACACACACACACACACACACATGCACAGTGGCATTCCTGCACTCGCTGACCTCTCTCTCCTCCAGGCCTTTCCAGAGAGCCGCAGACTTAAGTTGGGTGGCGGAAAAGGGGGGAAGGTGTGGGATATGAATGGGGTAATGGAGGTGGTGGGGGGGTGAAAGAGTCGACAGAGTGATGGTATTGGCCTAGCCTTCCCGCCCAGCGCCCATACGGTGACAAACACTGTGTTCTTAAGTCAGGAAGTCTAATTAGACTTAATAAAAGCAGCATGTGAAACGTCCATGCAGAGGGAGGCCCGGGCTCTGTGGAAACTCAGGAACCCTCAGCAGCTTGAGGACAAGGCAAAGCTGGTGATTGGGCAACATGTGTGGAATGTTATTGTTTGATAGTTGTCAGAAGAGAATGAGCCCTGTCATGCATGCATAACTGAGAAGCAACTGCTGATATATGTAGCATATCCACGTCAACATTGGGTTAGTCCCACTCTCAGACACATTATGTCCAACATAGTCTTGCATTGCCAAACCTTCCTCCACAGCGTTGCGGAGGAAGGTAATCCATGCAACATTCCTGGTTGGGAAAAAAACGTGTTCTGGTTTATTGGCATTTCTTTAAACCAATCACAATCGTCTTGGGCGGTGCTAAGCTCCGCACGGAGCCACGGTGCCTCTGCTAAATAGTCTCAGGAAGGAACTGGTTTTGGTGGAACATGTGTACGTTCAAAAGTAGTTTTAGTCGTGCAACAGAAAACTCTGATTGGACAGATAGTCTAGCTAGCTGTCTGGATTTACCCTGCAGAGATCTGAGGAGCAGTTAACCATAGTCCTCACAAATCCACCAGAGGTTAGAACACCAACACAGAGACAGAGGAAGGGGACGGACATCCGGACGAAAAGGACATCCGGCGGAATTTCCAGCGGCACCGGAGCAATCCCGATGGTAGAACATCGTGGATATAAACTATGTCCAACATGGTGTCCAACAGCTGGACAGCAGATTGAGGTAGTTGGTCTCAAAATATTCTGTTTCCAATGGCTTCATTATGAAGCTATTAGTTACAATATCAGTTGTTGTACTATTTGCATACAAACACAGATTTGCACACAGTAGCGGCAGCTGTATCCAGCTTCCTGTCTGCACAGACAACATTCATTGTCACAGCACTCATGAGAGCCATTGGCAACATATTGTGGCACTACAATGTGTGACAGGTTTTAATAACTCTTTTTTTATTTATTCAACAGTTTGGGGATTACACAAGGCTGTTCATTCAATAACAGCAGTACACTTTATATCCACAGAAGTTCAGTAAATTTGCACTGTGAGCAAAACAGGCACAAGTATAGTCCTGCATCTTCTCAAAGCAGTGACTCATAGGAAAAGCCTTCAAAGCAAATCTAAAAGCATGAAAAACGAGAGACACGTCGGTCAAAGAGTCATCACTTCGAGAGCAAGGATGACTCATTTCCAAGTGATTCATCAGGGTTTGTGGTCACACAGATAGACCCGCCAGCCAAAAAGAACTTCCACGAATTCGCTGGGTAAGGAGAGAGACAAGTCCAGGCAGATTCACAAAGACGTAAATGCAGCGCTGTTGTCAGCCAGCGAGCCGCCATGTGACCCAAAGACAAATGCCTTTGATTACATCAATTACTGCGAGCCTGACGGGGCCTCAGGGAGCCATCTAACCGCCATTCAGAACAGCGGCTGGCACAGACCGACCTATCAGGCTCAGGTATGCTTCAGGACAGAAAAACATACAAATACATACACAATTTCACATGCAAGAAAACACAAAAGCAATGCACACGCACGTGTTATTACTGTCAACAAATGCACGCATGCATGCACGCACACACACACACACACACACACACACACACACTGAACTCTGATTCATGTTTTCGATAGTGTTTAACACATTTACATGTCACTAAAATTGCAGCTTACTGTACTGTATGATGTTAAATATTTAAATGCAAGATGCAAACAGAAGTGCACATTGTACAAGTTTGTGATTTTCATATTTTATTCATTTAATAACAATACAGTAAATGCATACATAAGAGTGCATATTTTATTACGCTTTATGTCTTCGTATGATTTTTTTTTATTCATTTAGGCATTGTAAATCTTCAATACACTTGTTCTAACTGATATTGAAACAAAAGACTCCATGTTTTACGTCTGCATCATTGCATTAAATGGACATTTTCCCAGAATTCATCCATTCATCAATTCATCCATTTATCTGACATATATGATATCTTTGGAAACTCTTGGTACTCCACAATAATTTAAAAACAAGTTCTGGTTGAAGGTCAAAGTTGGACAGCCTGAGTGTGTAATGCCGTTGATCTTCGGTGGGCAAATGAGGTTGAAGAGGATTTATTAACCCTCAGTATTTGTTCTTTGAGTGGCAATCAGAAAGGACAGCCAACAAAGAGCTTTTTCTATATATATATATATATATATATATATATATATATATATATATGTAAATATCGCCTTGAAGCTGAAATGCTCTAATAGCCAGTGCTGGCTTTGACGGGGTCAGAGAGGTTAGCAGACAGAAGAAGCCAGCTCCCACTGTGTGTTCTCTAAGGAACTACTGTTTGGCTGGCTGAGTGGAAGGAAGTGTAGAGTCAATCCCTGCCTCCGGCTTACTGCACCATCCATCTGACAGACTCTCCATATCTCAGAGACTAAAAGGTAAAAGCCTGAACCTCCTCCGATGACAGGTCGTCTTTGTGTGTTTGTCATGTGTGTACAAGTGTGCGTGGCATGCATGGGTGTGGGCGGTGAGCTGCAGAGTTCACATCATGGGTGGAAAGCCAGTTTCTTGGCACATACACACAACAATCATAGTTTGGTTTACAAACCAGAAGTGCAACTGGGCTCTGCTAATCTGAGCTACAGTTTGAACCTCGGGAGGGAATCTGAACGGATCTAAACACACACAAATGTATAATGGAAAGGTGGTGATTAGGTCACGACAAAACAGATGCTGATCTGATGTTTTTCACACTGAAACTGGCGACTCACCACGCCTGTTGAATCCGGCTCATGCATGCACATCCTGCAAGATTTGTATCATAACCAACAAATAGTGACAGTACAAAATGAACTCCATTCATCTCCATCATTGAACTGTGTTCTATAATGCTATCTGTGGCTAGTCCTCACACAGGGACACTGTTTCTGGATGATATGCTGCTGTTGATATTTTTAGACACACAGTTTCCAAAGCTGTGAGCAGCACAAACCAAATTCCATTTGCCTTCATTGTATCGGGGATGTAGGCTGAAATCTCAGACAGATATCTCTAAACCTGCACCGATCAAACCCTGGTTCCATGCCACCCCAGGTTTCATTTGGTTGAACTGACCCTTTAAGCCTTTAAACTTTTTTTTTTCCTATATTTTTTTCAACATTGTATGACACGTGCCATTTATATTAGCAAGTCCCATCTTTTCATCTAATCTGTACGATGTTTACAGAAAAGTAGGATTCAGCATTATTTTTATTATTATTTTTTTTACAGCTGCACTATTCCAGCAAAAAGAAATACTTTAGCTGCATCATTTTATACACATTTCCTCAACTTTGAATCTATATGAAACAAATGAATGAATGAATGTAATAAATAAAGGTATTATGTCTAGCAGTCTAATCCCATCCATGGTCTGGAGTGCAGTTAGTAAATTTAGAACTGTCTGGCTCGACTCGGTCCAGTTAACAGAAGCTTAGAGTCTGCCAGCTCAGGAGGCTGTTTACATGGCAAGTAGATGGACCTAGATCTAACTAAGCTGCTTTTTCTGAAGTCTAAACAGGTGCAATCCTTTAAGATGACCCAATCATTGGGTGACAGTTCTCTGTCTGTCGGCCCTGTGGCTCAGGCTGGAGTAAACAAACTGGAGGGAGTAGGGTGTGAGAGGTGAGTCATCAAGTTGTGCGCTGTACGCGCCTCAGTCTGCTGAACATCCGCTCCCCTGAAGGCATCGTCACCGCAGGCATACTCCAGCAATTACCTCCTCGCCCACACGCTGTCAGTCATGGGCCGTAATAACAGGCTACTGTCCACACACACACACACACACACACACACACACACACACACACACACACACACACAGACGGTGATATTAGGTTGACAGATTTCAGGCTGATTTTCATTTTTTTTCTTTCTTCTTTTTGTATAAATGAAATCATAACTTATTATTATTTCGTTTAAAATGTTCATCAATTTAAAGCTGCAATAATTATTATTGGATGAACAAAGATCAAATGACTATGTGTAATGTTCACAGAGAATTATCTCTAGCTCTGCAGCGTTATGGCCTCTTATTTTTTTCACCCATATTGATACATGATTGATAGGGAATCTTGCTACACTTAGACACTTAGTTACTTAGAAAGAAAAGTGAGTATATGTGTGGGACCTGTGAAATATCTAGATCCCAAAGTATAATTACATAGTGAGGTTACATTTGTCTGATTTCTTGATTATAATTGATTATATGAAGACTTAAACTTAACAAAACTATATCTAATAAAATACTTACAATAAGAGTGTACTTTTTCTACCACATAGATCATGATTGCTTTGTCATCAACCTGGTTCCAAGCAGCAGTTTTGGGTGCCAAAGCTCTGATGAACCACTGTACACTACGAGCCCAGCACCAAACAGAGACATGCAGCTAAAAGTAGAGACACTGTTGGACATTCATCATGTGGACACAAATATGTCTCCAAATGAATGATTACGGTGTTCAGCGTCTGCTGCATGTGGAAATAGCTAACACATTCATGAGGTGATATGTCATGTGTGTTTATAGCAGACTGTATTTAAAGATGGACAGCTTGATAGTTCCACAAAAGTGAAGCAAAACCATGTAGATCGCCCCCTAGTGGCTGCGTCACACCTCAAATAAACTTGAGGTAGTTCTGATCACGCTGATGTTTGTTCAAGTGTTCATTCTCCTGATCACTTTGGGTTTTATTACTTATTTTATTATTGGCTGTGTCATAGATGATAGCCAATCAGCAGAGACGTGATGGTAGGCTACATCCACGACGTTCCAATTCTTTATTTAGCAGAGGAACCGTGGCTTTTCTCCGGTGCCTAGAACCGCCCGAGATGATTGTGATTGGCTTAAAGAAATGCCAATAAACCAGAGCACATTTTTCTCCCATCCAGGAATACTGTGTGGACTAGCCAGACCTTCCTCCACAGTGCTGCGGAGGAAGGTCTGGACATGCAAGTCTAAACTCGTGGTAATAAAAAGGCAGAGCGCTTGCGCACACAATGTTCAACGCACCCCCGTTTCAGTAAAAAAAACATGTTGCTACATTTTGTCGTGGCCCGATCACTACTGCACAGACTCTGGCTCCAAAATTACAAGATGGCGGCTCCCGTATCCGGCTTCAGTTTGTACAGCGGGAGGAAGTGGAGACGCGGCGGCCATCTTTAGCTACAGGCCGTGGTTTATAGCTTGTTGTACTGAAGAATAGGCCAAAAAGAAGAATACATACATAAATGCGTGCAGCTTTCAGGCAGTGATTTTTACTTTAAATTGATACAATAGATATAAAAACAACAAACAAATTATTATATTACTATAGAACAAAATGCACAAATTACGCCTCCAGACCAGCAAAGCTCAGCCAAGCAGCTCTCTGACGTTTGACCTTTGCTGGTGGAAAGTGTGCGGGTTGATGCGGGTGGAGGCCTCGTGTTGCCTCCCACAGTCAGTTCCACCTGCTGCTCTAAAGCCCCCCAGTCATGTCATGTGGAGAGGGTTAGTAATATCATAGCATCAATACAAGCTCAGAGGCTTCCCCACCCTGAAGAAATATCAAGTTGACACACACACTCTTGCACATATATAAAAAAAACGTCCAACAGAAGAATGTGGCTTCACAAGGTGGGAGGAACTTGCTGACGCAGTGTACAAAAGGTATTTTACTTTCTTTTCTAGCTGCTCTCATCACTTCCCACTCATTCTATGGTGAACCAGAGGGCATCTGGGAACAAGATGCTCATCTCACCGTGACACACCGATGCCTCAACAGCACGCTGTCTGCAGCATTCAACACACCACAGGCAGCGCTTACAGCAATTACAACTCACCTGTTGTCTCAAAAACTCTCACTCATTTCTTTATTCCTCTTGTTTTTATGGATGCTATTTTGCAACTGAACAACTTATACTTAGAGAAAGTTGAAATGCTTCAGCTTCCATAGGATTGTGGAACGATTGTTTAATGGAAGTCAATGAGCAGAAGGTTGAAACAAGCATCACGCCTGTTGAACTTTGCACTTCACCTACAGTATACCTGAGCATGCTTTAAGCCATACATGTCATTCATCCTTTAGTACAAATACATGAGGTGCACACTTTGAAGTTACACATTTCCATTGAAGTGTTCATTTTTCGTGTTTATAAAGGGCATGTCTTGTGCTGGTCAGTGTACATGTACTTCAACCTTTTCATTGCAATGTGTATACTGAGTGTATTGTAAACTAGTACTGTGCCTTGTTTTATTCTTCAGTTACCTGTTGTATGCACTGTATTTATGTATGTATGACATGTGCATGTTGTCGTAGTCATTCGTTTCCCTAGATTTGTCCTGGTGACAGCTAACCAGAATCAGCTCCGTGTTAATGGATAATGATACGTAGATTGACAGCCAGCCTAACTCCATCCGAGTCAGGAAGTTAGCATCAGAGCTCTCTAATGTCTTCCACGTTGGCATCACATTGATCTCATTGAAAAGGAGTTGAAAGCCTTTGCTTTCTTAAGCATTACAGCCGAGGATGGAACGTGATTCCTTCTGGTGCTGGTGCATTTCTGGCAAACACAGAAGCACGAGGATGGGAGGCTTTTTAAAAACGACCTATTTTCTACTTCCTGTTTCCTGCTTCCTGTGTGCAACACACTTCATATGAAAAGTCCAATACGTGGCATGACTTCACATGAATCCAGGCAGAGGACAGAACAAAGATAAATACATTTCAGAATGTTCACTTCAGCTAACTTGAACTGACTCTTGAACTTCCTGGAGTGCGAGCTAACGGTCTGATTCCTGCTGCCTTCCAGTGGTTGGCTGCAGTGACGTGGTAGTGTACTCCATGACACCCCCGGGGTTACACACTGGATCCTCCAATAAGCGAGGGGAGTGAAGCACTGCTTTCGTGCCCCTCCAGTTATGTCAGTGTCTCGGTTTCAACTTGTCTGGGTGCTTCAATACAAGAACACAGATTCCACCTTGTCAGATATTAAAGCAGTTTCAGTTTTTAAGGTTAAGGGAGTTTTCCTCCATATTTTTCGTGAGTTATCCTACAAACGTCCAGCAACGTGAGCAATCAGTGCGCCTGCAGTGCAGAACCTGTTCACTCAACAAAACAACTTGGTTAGTTTCAGGAAGAGATCCTGGTTTGAGTTAAAATAAGTATGATTGTTATGTAACTTACATACATGGTGTTACATTTGACTTTTGTTTGTTTGACCGATCCATCCACCCCGACCTCCTCCCTACGCAGACTTTGGCGCTCTTTATACTACGTCGCCTGACTTCCTCCTATAGGCAGCCCTGTACGTCCGGGCTCCCGATTACAAATGAATAATGCATTATGTTTGGTAGGTAGGCCTAGCAGTAGGAAGAGTGACACAACAGCCTGATGAGCTGTACACACAGGCTCTCTTCACACCACTGATATGCCAAGTCATAAAAATAAAATGACATTTTTTTTCCCCCAATGCGTTTCCTCCCAATTTTGCATCAGAAAAGGAGCAGCGGCTCACACTCCCCCTCCCCTCACCCTCATTAGTGCCCCTCTAAATAACCCCCAGTGAAATTATGAATGGAGAAACAGTTCAGTGCTGTTCCAAATAACAAATTAATTCATGATCCCAATTAGCACACTTACACTGTTACTGTAGCTAAAATGCAGTGTGTAATTACATAATGCATGAAGTGGAGTAAACAAAGAATCCAATGCTAGAGCGTGCTCCTCTGACATATTTGACTCTGTTTCCAGTTCTTAAATAATCGCCTGCAGCCACTTTGAAGACCAACCAGGGAATCATGCAGATTAATGGAATTCTAACTGGCACACGGCGCAATTTATAGACCAACATGCAAAATATTATGACCCAAATTCTGTCCATTATTAAAAACGGCAACATCTCTCTCTGCCACGGCTAGCCTATTTATGTCACCCAGTTTCCATGGCTACCATGCCATAGATAAAATCTAAAGCACACACAGGTTTTCAAGTGTAACATCAACTTTACCCTGCAAAGAGGGAAGAGGGATGACATCACCACCTTACAGTCATTACTGCACTAATTCAAAGGTTTAAAAGGGGAGGAAAGCATCTTTTGCTGGGATGCCTGGTTATTGGTTGCAGGTTTAACACAAGACCAGGTTTTGGTGCTGCTGCACTCATGTAGGTTTTGAATCTCAATACTTTTTCCTAAACCTGACCTGGATCAATTCTTTGGTCATACAGTTCCAGATTTAATTGAACATTTTTCCATTTTTAGAATGTATTTCATTTAGACCATTTTTTTGGATGGCTTGTTGTGTGTTAGGGGAACATTTAAGATTTGAAACTCAGGTATTTTTTAAGTATTAGACAATTCAAACTACTCTACACACAAGGATTTAAAGACACAAGTCCTAAGCAGTCTTAGAAATGTGACACTGGGGTTTCATCTGTCCTGTGAAAATAAAATCGTACACGCACAGTCAAACCGCCACAAATGGACAGTAGCCTTCCTTCCTCGGTCACACACACACACACAAACAGAACATCGCCCTGGATTTCCTAGCAGCCCACAGTGGGCCAAACACTGCGTCCTTCTGAGAACAAAAGAGCCCAGAACAAAGCTGGCAACAATACGCTGTCTTCCTTATTTCCAGCAGTTCAGTGAGGGCGAGCAGGAGCACATACACAATACCTGGCTGGAGAAGGAAGATGACATCATTCCTCCACAATGAAATGACTCACTGTTCCCTATTTAGCTATCGACTTCAAACACAGACAGCAACCAAACAGAAGCCTTTGTCAGCAGAATGTTCAGATAATTTCAACCTGAAATGTAAACCAGAGCCTGCTAACAGACAAACAGCTCGTATTCAGGCTCCTCGCTATCAAAGGCCAGACACGGCTTATGTAACTCAATCTATTTCTCTATAGGAGATAAATCAGCTCAATTCAGGAGTGGCTGTTCACACGATCAATAAAGTAGGTCGGTCTGACATGAGAAGGATTCACTTTGATCCTGGTCATTGATGCACTGAACATGTGCACTTCTTTGTCTGTGAAAGACAGATCCACAGCTCCTGATGGTGACAGAGACCGAATGTTTAGCACCACCTGCTGGCACTTTACATGTACTGTCTTCCACATGCACAGAGCACATGGGTAACACAGAAAACAACTGCAAAAGCAAATGGGACACATAACTAGTTGGGTACATACTGTTTTGGGGAAATGCGCTAATTAGTCAAAAGTATGTGGACATCAGAACATTTAGTCTACAAAACGTCTCGTTTTTTTGTCCTAAAACTATCAGCCAGATCCACGCAGCTAAAGGTCACGTGTGAGAGGCAGTACATCACTACACGACTGATCCATCAGTTTGAAGCACCAACGTGTTTGGAGATGCTGTACGTACTCAGGGTCTCTGCAGGTTTCAACAAGTCAAATTTAAGACTTTTTAACACCTTTAGGAATGAAATTTAAGACCTATATCACGACATAAAAGTGCAACAAAATGCAGTCACCAAAGAACTTGCAAAGTAAAAAGAAAATGATTAAAATTGAATAAAAGCGACAGAGTAATAATAATCTGTACACATTCAGCAAATTATAGTTGGACGAGCAAAATAAAGAACTACAACACCACGGAATAAAAAGTTAGTTAATTAGAGGTAGCCTTAGGAAAATGTAATACCTGTTTACAATTATTTAAGACCTAGATTTTTAAGGCATCTTTTTTAGACCTTTTAAAGACCCAGCAGAAACCCTGGTACTACAGTAAGGGGGCAATACACATTCTACACTGCCCACCTTATAGTCAATAAAGTGAGTTTGGCCTTCATGTTTCCACAAAGCACTGAGACACATGATGCATACAGTCGTCTGTAGAGAACACACAAGTCTAAATGAATCCATAATGTTCCATTTAGTCTCAAAACTAGATTTGTTGGCCTTTTTGTGTGGATGTGTTTCGCAGCAGACTGAACCAACCAGCTGAGAGATCTCCATGACAACTGAGCAAACTCCACCCACTGAGGAAAACCTAAAGATGCAGTTGAAAGCTCCAGGACAGGGAACTTGAGTAAAGATTTGTTTTGGTCAAACCCCAAACCGTAATAACTAACTCAACTCAAAGTCCACTTATTAGCCTTTCTCCAGGGCTTTTAACTGTATCTCCTGGTCTTCATCAGCAGCTGTGTGATCATCACATGCAGTTCTTACTGAAAACACAAACATTTAGGCAGAGAACGTACAATCTGTTCACCATTCACTTTATTTCATAATGCCTTGCTCACTGTCGTGTAAGTTCCCAAGAACTTAGGAAACACTTGATAAACAGCGGTGTGTGAGTGGTAAAAGAATTCTTTGTCAAGGAAGGTGAAGATTCACTCCTGTACAGTAACACATTTAAAAGATAGACTCATCAAGTCTCGCACTTTTAAAATCAGAATTGCTTAAATGAGAAATAAAGCTTGTACATGACGAAAGAAAACAAAAGTGATTGTGCAAAAGTACTTTAGGGATACGAGACCGAGAAAGAAATCACATTCTTTTAGAGTACATGTCATGTTTGGTATGTAAAGCTGGTGGGAAACATTTACCTTATCAGCTTACTGACACAGATCCTTCTCTAGGATTTCATTCAACGTCCATTACATTAAAAATATCTTCTTTTTCTTAGCTTTTATCCCCGCTAAATTTCACATAAAACAAGATCTTAAAATGCAGGCAACTCCTAAGGCAACATGTGAACTAAAAACAAACTAGATACTGTAAAGGGAGCTACAGGCTCCTCTATTTTGACCGCAAGGGCATTCCCAGACCAGATAAAATATGTCCTAATGCAAAAATGACACAAAAGCTATCATACAAAGTGAACTACTTAATAGAAAAGACAAAAACACCTACACGCAAAAACAATACTGAAGTCAAAATAAAAAGGGCTCTGGAAGCTAGGTGTGTGTTTGCATCCAGGTTCACACACAGCCCACGCTGTTCCAGTCTCTCTGAAGACGTCAAACACCTCGAAGAAGAATGCGGTCTGTGGAAGGGCTCATGCTCACAATTAGAAAAGGGAGAGGTTAGAGAGAAAGAAGTTGATTTAAGGGTGTGTGGTTTGCATAACAGGTTTCAAACATCCTCCTTGATCTCCAAAATCTGCATATGATTCACACTTATTCTCTTGGTTTGCACAGTTGCCGAGGAGTGGACACACCGAGCAGGAAGCCAATGTATAGACACCCCCGAGCCACACTCCTGGGCCTCCACCCTGGAGCACAGCAGCAGGCTCAGGTGTGATCTGGACCGGGTGCAGTGACTTGGTTTGGTGTGCTGTCACAGAATCCACCGTGACGATGTGCAAATGTCCGTACAGAGGACATCGTCTTCCTGCTGGACACAAATACGGGTCTACAATGCAACATGCAGGACACAGTAGAATGCAGGTCTCTTTACAAAGCTGTACTGGGAACAGTGTGTGTGTGTGTGTGTGTGTGTGTGTGTGTGTGTGTGTGTGTGTGTGTGTGTGTAGAGCATCAGAGGGGGTAGTGTTCTAGTGCTGGGCTGAGGATGGGGGGTGGCGCCGTTCACATGTCTCTGTCTCATCACGACGTGCCCTGTCTCTTCTGTTGCTGGACCCGGATCAGCTCCAGCTGTTTTTTGCACTTCTGGTAGTATGTGGACAGACTTTTGTTCTCCTCCAGCAGCTTCTTGTGCTCCTGCACCAGACGGGACGTGTTCTGCTGGTCCTTCTCATCTTGGTCCAGTTCAGCGATCAGCTCCTTCCTGCAAACACATATTAAGCAATATTATAATCTTATTAGTCTCCATCCACGACATTCCACTTCAGGGACTACTCTGGTGCCTCTGGAAATTGAGCCGGATGTCTTTCTTTTCGTCCGGATATCCGTCCCCTTCCTCTTTCTTTGTGTTAGCGTTCTAACCTCCGGTGGATTTGTGAGGACTATGGTTAACTGCTCCTCAGATCTCTGCAGGGTAAATCCAGACAGCTAGCTAGACTATCTGTCCAATCTGAGTTTTCTGTTGTATGACTAAAACTACTTTTGAACGTACACATGTTCCACCAAAACAAGTTCCTTCCTGAGACTATTTAGCAGAGGCAGCGTGGCTCCGTCTGGATGACATGAAGATTCTGATTGGTTTAGAAAGAAATGCCAATAAACCAGAGCACGTTTTTCTCCCACCCCAGAACGCTGTATGTACCAGTTCTCCTCCGCAGCGCTGTGGAGGAAGGTCTGGCGAAGCAAGACTATAATCTTATACAACTCTCGGAGCGAAGGCTTTGTTTGTGCTTTGGGGCATGTCGGCTGTCACCTTTTTCAAGAAGTCAACATGGAAATCATTTGAAACAATGCCAATATGCTGGATATTGTTGCATATAAATCTTATCCAGCCTCTTCCGGAGCTTCTGGAGAGGCTGCTGAGGATGGTTGTAGTGAATAGTAGGCATCAGAGGAGGTCCCTCCACTGGCTCACTATCTTTACCTCTCTTTAATGGTAACATTGCCATAGGCGGTGTAGAATAGTGGTGTAACACTCACGATTCAGAATGCATGTGAACCACAAATTCATTGCAAAGTTTAACCATAATAATAATAATGTGAAATACATGTTTACAGTACTTAAAGTGGGCTGATAAATCTCTAGGGAGGGTTGTCATGAACAGATTCTGTTCACTTGAACGGGGCATGTTAAAATCAGCTGTATGTTGACGTGAACAGAGCAGAGAATTATACAGTGTTGTACTTTGGCTTGGCTCCAGCTCTGTGTCTGTCCCTCTGCTTCGGTTTACTCATCACTGAGTCTTACTTAATGTCCACCCCCCCCCCACAACACTATCAGACTATTTGTTACTGGGTATTATGTTGAAATTTTCTCGTTTATTAAATCATTTCTTAAAGCATTTAAACAAAGTTTTGTTTTGGAGTTTCTAACATTCCAAAATCTTAATTTTGACTTAAAAGATTTTCATTTTCACTGCAAATGCATATCTGTTCGGTTATCGGTTTTATTAACTACTAATAATTGGTATTGGCCTGGTCGATCCCTAGAACGGAGCATGTTAAAATCAGCTGATAGAGACGCTCATAGCTACTGGAGGAGCCCGAGAAGTTGAAAAGCTGTGACACCGGCTACAGAGCTCCGTCGTATCAGCAGCAGTTGGTAGACGTGTTACCCGAGAATAGGAAGCTTTGAGCTGGGTACAGAGCACCGTGAGCTGTTGGTCGTGTTGGACATTAACCTTACGCTTAGGAGACAAAAGTGAGCATTATGCAGCGACGACAGTTAAGTTTAAGCACCAAAATAACTAGTTAAAAATAGGAAAAAGATGGTGGTTTGGATTAAAACAATCCCAAGGAACACGTATTTCCGGAGTGAAAGTCCTTTCTTTTCCCTGGGAAAGAAAACTCCCGTTTCATACACAAGACGTTTGAAACATTGCTGACCCGCCAAATCGCATTCAACCCGCGCTGGAGCCATCACTCTGTGAGTAGAGAATCCAGTCTGCAGTGTAGTTCAGACACTTCACTGATAAATCAGGGAACTGTACAGTAACAATCGGCTTCATGATCAACAAAGTTTCTCTCTCTCTCTCTCTGAAAACAAGTGAAGGATCAGAGACAACAAGGGTCAACTTTACATTTCCTACCTGCATGTGGGTAAAGAAACAGTGCTTCAAAAACACATTTACATTCTCCATGCTCTATAACAGTGAGATGTCAGGATGTTAGTCAAACACAACCTATTAAGAATAAACACAATCAATAACCTCAACACCAAACCAATTCCTTTCTAAGAACTAAATGATTTGAGCAGATGAAAAGTGGATGCTTTGTGCAGCTAGACATACTTTCTCTGGATCAGCAGGGCGATCTCTGTTTGCACCTTCAGGTATTCTTGGGCCATCTTGCAGTGCTGCTCAAACACGGCCATGGACTCTTTGGAGTTGGGACAGGGAGCGAGAGGCTAGAAATAAACAGGCATGTTGCTGTGAATTGTCTTTAAAATGCATTACTGCAGAATGTATTTATATCAACTGTTAGTCGTCACTGATGAGTATGTGTATTTCTATTCACATTCCACTTTTTAGATAGCAGATCGGGGTTCAGTGTCTTGCCCAAGGACACTTCGACATGGGACTGCAGGGCCAAGGATCGGACCACCAACCTTCCGATTGGCAGGCAACCGCTCTACCACTGAGCCACAGCCGCCCCATTTAATGCAGCTTCTATCGGACTAAACTAAACAACATCACGTAGGTGGTGCAGTTTGCTGGTGTACCTGCAGCTGGTGATCCAGGGTCAGATAAGCCATGGGGATGGAGTTGTCGGAGCCGTTGGTGTCTGAGAAGACAGAGGGGAAACACATATCTATAGAAATCTTCACATCCGGCAAGGAGGTCATGTTTTCAGTTCCATTTGAAGGGTTTCCCCCAGAAAAGTTTTTTAGCCCTGTGGCAAGTGTCCCAGACTGATGGCAGTGTTAATGTAAAGCCCAATAATTTCTGTGATAACAGAATCATGGACGGAATCGCAAGACAGTGACACAAAAATGACCGCGCTCTACATTAAAAGGGATACGCCACAGTTTGTTGAAATAGGGCTTATCACGGTCTCCCCTAGCTGTAGATAGGTGGGCCAACACATTTTTTGTGCATGCATCGTTTTAGTCCGGTGCAACACCGGCAGCGTCGCTGCTAGTTAGCTTAGCGTAGTGAATAGAATCCTATGTTGCCGGTTAGCATGTTGTGAGTAAAAGTGAACCAACAAAAGACAAAAAAACAACCTAATTACTTGTACTGAGAAAAAAAATGTGTTGGCCCACCTATCTATAGCTAGGGTAGACCGTGATAAGCCCTATTTCAACAAACGGTGGCATGTTCTTTTAAGTCAGTGCTAAAAGCCAACCGGAGATTTGAAAACATAACTATGTCTAAGTTTCCTACCGAGCCACCCCACTGTAGCTGTAAAAAAACTTCTACTGTAAAAAATACATAACAAAATAATGTGGCTTAGGCCTGGTGGGGGGAAACTTAGGCCCGGTGGGCCACCAGGCTTGCAGTACACTGGGGGAAAAACTGGTTGGTTTGTTTGTGTGTGTGTGTGTGTGTGTGTGTGTGTGTGTGTGTGTGTGTGTGTGTGTGTGTGTGTGTGTGTGTGTGTGTGTGTCGGTCTATCAATTAGCAGGATTACAGAAACACTTCTGGCCCGATTTTCATGAAACTTGGTGGAAGGCTGTAGGACCGAGGAAGAACCAGTTAAATTGTAGAGCGGGGAGTCACGGGGCGGTTACACAAATTATTTTATTCTTTTGTTAACATTCCCAGATAGGGTGTTTGTGCTGCATTCATGTGGCGTTTAGGTGCCATTGTGATATTTCATCATGCATGGTGTTGTGTAAAGTAGCTTTAGTGAAAGAGTTGGCGTGAGTACCTGTGGCTTCATCGGAGGAGAAGTAAGCTCTGCTGGTCTTATCAGGGGGCATCATCCTCACACTGGGACTGGAGGAGCGGCTGCTGTTCCTGCTCCCCTGCAACAGGACACACACACACAGTCAATCATCTGGGAAGCCAGTCACACATCACTAACGTTTGAGTGGCAAAATGTGATCTGGATCATCAAATAAACAAAAAAACAATCTGCTTATCATGCACATTTGAAGCTTATTGAAGAACATTCTAAATTTATGGGTGTGATTTTGTCCACTTGCAATTCTCACTGAAGAGTTAGTGCAAAATACCTGACATACAAGCAGCCGGCAAAGTGACGTTGTTGGGCTGAGCCATTTGACTGAAATATACAATATCTCATTTCTAATAGCCTTCTGAGGTTAAAGTGCCTCTTGTCATTACATAGCTGGCTGTTAAAATGGCCCTGCACTGCAAGTGATTGCATTGATCTACATTTCTTGTTTCTGTAACATTTATTTCCTCAGTTACTGCCTTCAGTATGCTGTTTATTGGATAAATCTAACCAATCTAAGATGTTTTGATTCGGATTGGTTGGCCTGTGTGGGTTAATTTGTAGTAATCAGAGGAATAAACATAACACCTCTGATACTGGTGTTGGTTTGCAGAGAACCACACAAATTATATTTGGGTGAATATGGACATCCAAATCAGTGGCAGGAGGAGAGGGATGACTTTGGACATTACATGTTAAGATGGAGCTTGCAGGTTTGAACAACCATGGAATGTACACCTGGTTGGTTATTGTCCTTTACATTCTTTACAATGAATTACATTTTGCCAAATTAATGCCATTCAAATACAAATGATGACTCAGGAAAAATAGTGTTCAAATAATGAGTCCAAACTGTGAACATTAAACAAAATGCAACAGGATTATTTTGTATGCAGTGCTAGAACAACATGGCATCCAATCTGAGTTTAATCCAATGTTTCCAGCATGTTACGGTTTCAGAGAGTTTCTAGATCCCAACATGGGATCAAAAAAGCAAATTCACACAAACAACTCTCATGATCAATGGCACTGTCACAACACTGGGAATCCCACAGGCAGCACAGCACAATGTATCTTCTTTAGCAACCGTATTTCTGTACAAAGTCTTTATAGTGAAGTCCTAATTATAGCCCAATACAACAACTGAATATGTGCATTGAACAAATTAATGACTGGATGTGCCAGAACTTTCTTAAATTAAATGAAGAAAAAACTGAGGTGGTTGTTTTTGGAGCAAAAGAGGAACAATTAAAGGTCAGCGCTCAGCTTCAAACGACAATGTTAAAAACAACAGACAAAGCCAGAAATCTTGGTGTAGTCATGGACTCAGACCTGAATTTTAAAAGCCACATTAAGGCAATTACTAAATCAGCCTATTATCACCTTAAATCTTAACGGTGTCTTTACAGGTCTCCCTAAAAAAAAAAAAAAATCAATCAGACATCATTTCTGATCTGCTAGTAAAATATTTCCCACCCAGACCTCTCAGGTCATCTGGGACAGGTCTACTTGTTGTCCCCAGAGTAAGAACTAAACAGGGGGAAGCAGCATTCAGTTTTTATGTTCCACATATCTGGAACAAACTCCCAGAAAACTGCAGGTCCGCTGCAACTCTCAGTTCTTTTAAATCCAGGCTGAAGACATATCTTTTTAATGTTGCTTTTCTTTAAATAACCTATTTTTAACTGCTCTTTCTTTAAAATTCTTATACTGCACTGTAAATTTTATTCTTGTCTCTTAATGATTTTAAATCGTTTTAAATTGTTTTCTAATTGCTCTTTACATTTTATTTTTTGTCTTTTAATGCATTGAAGTTGTTCTAACTGTTTTTTAATGTTTTATGTAAAGCACTTTGAATTGCCTTGTTGCTGAAATGTGCTATACAAATAAAGCTGCCTTGCCTTGCCTAATGAACTTTTGACTGCACAGAGCTGTGGGTTTACTACCAAACAAATGGAGACAAATGTTTGGGAAAGCAGGATAAATAAACCCACAGTTGGGTTCTCGTAGAGTTCAACTTTTCATTTTATTACGTAAAGATAAAGCACTGTCTGCAACTGAACATCTGTGCATCATTAATCTTACATCTAAACAGAAAACATAGCCAGCTTTAAATAGTGGGTGTTCAATAGCTTCCATGCTAAAAATATTCAGGTCCAACTGAAATCCCCTGTCTTCCCTTTTCAGTCGAATTGATAGTTTTTGAAAGAAAGAAAAAAATAACAAATAATAAATAATCAGAAATGCTCCTTTACTCTCTAAGCCCGTGTTCTGACAGCCTGCGTCGGCTGTCCGACGGTCCGGCAAAAACGCAGGTCTTTCCATTCTTGTTGAATAGGGGTAGTGCGTTTAGGCTGCGGAGGGCGTTGCAGCAGGGGTGGACATTAAAAAAAGTGCAAAAATAGTTGAGACTGACTCAACTTTTCGAGAAATGCAACCCCAGGTCACGCTGCAATGGCCAATCACATAACAGAGATCAGACTTGAACTGAACTGCCCAGGAGTCTGTGTAATAACTGAATGTTCCCTGCAACAACAAAGCACTCGCTAGTCTCTTTTCTTTCTCTCTCTCTCCTGTGAAATAAAGCTGCCTTCAAGTGCGGTCATAAACGTTGAGATCTATAAACGATCTGACGGAAAACAGTAATTGTGAAATATAAAGTCTACTTGTGCTTTGTTGGGGGGGTCAAGGAACATAACAGAACGTCACAAAAATTAGCCGTTTTATTGACACTCCTCCTGCTGCACCACCCTGCGAAAATTCGCCAGATTTTTTTATTTTGGTCTGAATGCCCCGTAAGCTGCTGAGTGTGCAGGCTGCATATGGGTTTGATTGACAGCTGAACTGAGATCACTGAGAGACATCGTGAACAAACTGCTGTTAACTGTAGTTTACAAGCTAAGGACAGAGAACATCCGCTTAGCAGTGGTGACGAAGAATAAAGACCATAACATTTAGCATCTAAACTGGGGGTTCTCAACTGGTCTCACCCTGTGACCCATATTTTCCATGGTCATTAAGTCTTAACCACCTTTATGTAATTCAAACCAAGCTAAATCTATCTATCTATCTATCTATCTATCTATCTATCTATCTATCTATATAATTTTTTTTAACATAAATACACATATTTACATGTGCAAAGTGCATTTCAGAGCACATTAATAAGAAAAATGACGAGAGACAAGTCCCAAATCAGATGCATATTAAATGTTATTTATTTTTGACCCGCTGTCCACGACCCACCCACACGGGTTTGTTGACAATCACTGATCTAAATTGACCGATGTTGATATGTTGACGGTTTGTGAGCTGCTCAAATGTGCTGCAGCAGATTAGTTTATAAGTCTGGAACCAAGCCAACCAGCTAGAGGATGAATCGTAACCATAAAACATGTGCGCAAAAGAACATTTTGAAAACGACAAAAACACTAAGGTGTGTACAGAAACAACCATAGACTTCAGTTGTCGCAGCAGTAGCTGTAGCTGTAACTCTAATCATCCATGAATGGAACTCCACAGACCCCTGCCATTCCAGTGTCAGTCTGTCTTACCTGGCTGGACTCTGTGCCGATGCCTGGCAGATCCTGCACAGATCGACGTCTCTGAGACTCGCATGTGGCTGTGGACGGGATGGACAGAGGAGAAAGAATGAGAGCCAGTAGAGTTGCAGACAGTGGCAGTGGAAGATTGGTGCCTGTGCTTGCTTGAGGGATATCCAGGGCCACAGAGCGAAACAGGGACAGCTGCACTGATTCAATCCTCCATGTTCTGGCCTGTCACTATGGGCTGTGGCATGGCTAGAATGTGACCAGCGCTAAAAGCACCCAGCCCCACTGACAATGCACAGCAAAGACACACATCACTATATAACAAACCTATCCACAAGAACAGCTGAGGCTACTTATGTGACAGGTTTGCACTGACTGGCTGGTTGGAGTTGGAGGCCCAGGGGAACTGCTAGGTACGGCACTCTTTAGTCATCACTCATTCATCTGCTGGCCAGATTAACACTAACATCCCTGAGGTCTCACCTGTGGTACATGCAGTCAGAAGATATTACCTGCTCCATCTGTTTTAACAGAACTTTACAGCCACTTCATGTCAGGATGTCTGTAGTGAATTATCTGTCTCACATACCTACACCAAAACACAAGGTTAGTTTAATTTAAGGGATTCAGTCCAACAATGAACATGGAGCTCATTAGTAGCACTGTTGACTACACTACGACTCAACTAAAACATACAGCATTAGTAATTCAATCTTTATGTCCAAAATGTCAACATTACAGGAGTTAATGAAGCATTTTTCAACTTCATGACTATGCACTTTTGAGTTTGATGGTGTATTTTGTAATGCATATAATTATATATGTATATACATTTAATTGGTGTATTCATCCATCACTGTTCATGTTTTGTTTGGTATGCGACTTTCTTCAGTTCAGTGCATAGCTCTGTATTCTGGATTTGCTCACACAGCCATACCTACATTTGATTTCTATCACTCTTGTGACTAAACCCAGTCTACATGTTCTGTTTCAATATGAAATATTTCAAGTTACTGAAGCTTATGATGCTCTAACTTCCGATTCACTGTAACTGTATACCTTACTGCTGGCTCTGATGGCCAATTAATGTTAATTACTGTATAGACATGTTGCACTTGTCTAAATGGACAATTAACATTTGTATTTTTTTTTCCATATATGCCAACATTTGAGTGCTCTCATTTTTGCAGAAAGTATAGCCAATGAGCTGCCATTTAATGTTTTCATTATTTAAAATAAATGATACTTTTTTTTCCTGCTATTGAAAGTATTTTGTACCATGACCCCCATACCTGGGGTACACACTGAACTGTGAGGTTACACCCCTACTCAAAGGCCACCAAGGATTTATGTGAAGGGGAAAAGACCTGATGTCCAGGTGTACACATGCACTGATAAGTGCTCTACCTTTAACAACATACATCAGGTGACTCCCTTAGTCACTGCATTAAATCAGCCACATGCAATGTGTCTCACATAGCTCCAAAATAGAAGTCTTTTCTGACATCCAGAGCTGTCCCCATTCCTTTCATCCGTATCTCTGCTTGTAATAATAGCTACTGACCCTCAATGTGAAAGAAATTAATCTAAATTACTTTTTCAAAGTTAATGGATGTAAAGAGAGCAAGAGGGGGTGAAAAACATTAGCCAGGCTTTCTCTAAGTCCTCTATGCATGAAAAGCAAGGGCAAGCTCAAATGCAGAGCACAGCTTTACCCGTCCTCTGCTTGAACTGCTGCAGCCAAACCAGCACGCTGGCAGAGAGGACAGGGTCATGAGTTACAAGGCTCATCTCATCCGTGTCACCTCATCTGATGCAATGCACTGATTGGATTCCCTGAAGTCAGCTAGAAATGTGTTGATTTTGACACAGGTGATAGAAAGACTCATTAGGAAACTGTTAATTAGAACTCGATTTTGGCTGTAAAGCCGCCTACACATGATAAGCGGTAAAACCGCTCTACGCAGGCCATTCCATTGTTTTCCTATGGGGAGAGCGGAATTGCTGCTGTGAGCTGCTCTCAAAGTTCAAATGATTTCAACTTTGACCTCATTTCCGCTGACCTTTCAAGGCTCAACGTATTCCAGAATGTTCCTGCACGAATTCCA